>NW_019394397.1:0-163925 GCF_000612105.2 Orussus abietinus | reverse complement strand
AGAAGACGGGAGCATTGGATGGGTATCGCGGTCGTGGTCCAAATACCCTGAAAAAAATCGACGGAAATTTACATACACTTTTACCCCCTACATAACTGAAGTTTCACATAAGGAAACGTAAAATGGAAAAATTATGAACCGAAATGAAGGATATATTCGCAAAGGAACAAAGAAATGATTCGGTAAACCCAATTCGGAGAAAAGTTTTGATAAACGAAACCTCTTCGACGCCACTTTCACACCCCCTTAAGAGGATATGAAAGAGTCAGCCTATAAGGCGTGCCCCAAGAAAAATTACAATGTAATTTTGCAAATTTTTTTTATTTAATATGCATTGTAATTTTGAAAATTTTTTTTAATTCAATATGCATTGTAATTTTGAAAATTTTTTTTAATTCAATATGCATTGTAATGTTGCAACTTTTTTTTATTCAATATGCATTGTAATTTTACAAAATTTACACACTTTAATTCAAGTAAAAAATGCAGCAATGCAGTAAATACACAATTTCACGGGCATTTATACAATTTCTGATTTGCAACTTTTCCATTTTAGGTTTTTCTATGCAAACCTTCAGTTATGTAGGGTGGTTAAAATATATGTAAATTTCCGTCGATTTTTTTCAGGGTAGTTGCGTCGTTGACCGATAGTTTAGTTGCGTATATTGTCGTGTTTTATTCATCGTCGGATCAAATCGTTAGGCAAGATTGCACGCGAGCGTTGGGACTTAACCCCCAATTAGAAACTGAAAGTCTTTGTTTTGTCTCGGACTGATTTCCCTGGGGGTCTATTACGTAAAGCAAATTGAGCGGAAATGTGAAAAATGAGTAGCTCACGGTATTACGGAACGTTTTTGGTGGGGAAAATGCGAGACCATTCATATGAACTGGCTCGGCACAAATTTTTAAGCGAAATGGTGAAGCATACAAGAAAAGATAGAAGAATAAGCGCCGTGAACGCCATCTTCCACGGATTGTAACACCGAAATTTAAAATGAAAAATCTCCTGGGTGTTTTCATTTTTGGCAACAACCGTATTCGGGGACGTAATAATAACCTTATTAGAAGAAGAAGGGAATTACGCGATGCCTCAAAACCTTTTTTCGTTAGAAGAAAGAGAATTTACTAGGATGTACAGGTTAGTTTTTGTTATTGCGAGGTTATGTTACATTATTAAACATTGAAAACTGTTAAATAATTCATGCTTACGTGACATGATAAGAAAATTATATTGTTCAACTTCTAATTATAGTACATGTAAATATGAATGTAATGCATATTTAAAACTTATAGATAGACTCGAGCCGTTTCTTTACTTTTAACGGCTTTCCATCTTCCCGCCTTTCCTGCCTATAACCCCCTACCTCTTAACAATTTTCCATTTACAAGGTATGTACCTTTATTTGGCAATATTACAAGACCGCCCTAGAAGAAAGAGAATTTACTAGGATGTACAGGTTAGTTTTTGTTATTGCAAGGTTATGTTACGTTATTAAACATTGAAAACTATTAAATAATTCATGCTTACGTGACACGATAAGAAAATTATATTGTTGAACTTCTAATTATAGTACATGTAAACATGAATGTAATACATATTTAAAACTTATAGATAGACTCGAGCCGTTTCTTTACATTTAACGGCTTTCCATCTTCCCGCCTTTCCTGCCTATAACCCCCTACCTCTCAACAATTTTCCATTTACAAGGTATGTACCTTTATTTGGCAATATTATTAGACCGCCCTAGTAGCACAAAATATTTGTCCTATATTTTCTATATATTTAACGAATAAGATNGGGAATTTCTCTTCGTTTCTGACGTAACTTACTGGATTTAGAACTCCACATACAGCGAATACGTAATTCGGCGAATAAACCCACGTGAGATGAAAGTGCGAGAAGTGAGGACTCTCGTGAAAAATACGTAATAAACTCCTTTAACTCCGGAAAATCATGGAAAAAAAGATCGAGGAGTGCGCTGGGAAAGCGCTGATGTAATCCTGACGCAACCGGGAGAGTTCGTTGCACCAGCAGACGCACTTTTCCCAGGTTAGATCGTGAACTTGAAGACTCGACATCCGCTGCTCTCTCTCCTTCTGTCTCTCCCCCCTCTGTGTCTCTGTCTGGCAGACTGGTTTATCCGAGCAAGAGCTGCGCCCGTCCGACGTAACCAATTCCGTTTCCTTAAGAAGTTCGAGACCGGCCGGTGTCTAGGTTCAAAGTCATCCTGTCACGTTGGCAACAGTGTTGCGTCAAGTGTCTACTGCAACTAATGGCGGCATAAGTCAACGACACGTTGCCAATCCTGAGGTACCGCTCGCCTCGGGACTTGCGACACTGCGAATCTGGATCACGGGCACTGAGTCCAAGATCGATCTCTCCGTGGATTAACAAACGGCCCCATTATCCGACAAACAATAACCGCAACGCCTCTAGAGGGTTATTGCTTCACTCGTTCGGAATTCCGAACGAAATTTTAAGAGAAATTCATTAGGCAGAGGAACGCGGTACTTTAGGATGATATGAAAGGCGCTGAGAAATTTAATACAGGCCGGTAAATTAAAATTCATGTATACCCTTTTTGGTGGGAACGCCATTTTTAATACTCAAGTGTTTTATTTATTTTTATGAGGAAGTCTTTTACAGTACATATTGAGAGTTTTACGAATTGTAGCGTTCCATATGTCATTACGGTAAAGTAATGACGAAGAGATCGAGGTAAAACTGTCGAAATCCCGGGAATTCATTATTCTAACGACCGTGTAGGACCAACGCCGCCATCTGTGATGTTTAGCTGCAACTAAATGTTTGCTCTAAAGACACGTGTTAGCCCCGGGACAAGCCAGCATTGTCTTGCAATCGATGGTGAAAGTATTTTCCATATTTTCTCATCTGACTATAATATTGCATTCCTATGGTATCCTAAATTGTTCGAGATAGGTCCAGAAACTCTTCATTTTCGATTCTCAGCCTTCAAGAAGTGTAAAATATCAAAAACGTGCCCAAAACACGTCATATTAGTTCCAGTGCACGATAAGTAATTAAATGTCTGATGAAACATGAAATTTCACGAGTTTAGGACCTCCATATTTCCGTGATAAAATTTGAAACCAATCGGTACACCCAATTCGGAGAATATTTTCCCCAACGATTTTACTTCTCTCGTATATATAGAATGAACCTTTCTTATCAACTTAAGATGATATGAAAGGCGCTGAGAAATTTAATACAGGCCGGTAAATTAAAATTCGTGTATACCCTTTTTGGTGGGAACGCCATTTTTAATACTCAAGTGGGAATGTAAGATGGCGCGTCACGTTACCGACATTTATTTTTATGAGGAAGTCTTTTACAGTACATATTGAGAGTTATACGAATTGTAGCGTTCCATATGTCATTACGGTAAAGTAATGATGAAGGGATCGAGATAAAAAAAATGTCGAAATCCCGGGAATTCATTATTCTAACGATCGTGTAGGACCAACGTCGCCATCTGTGACGTTTAGCTGCAACTAAATTTTTGCGCTAAAGATATAATCCTCGATATAATCCTATATAATATAATCCTCGATTGAAAGATTACCTCCCACATTTACACATACAACGTAGACCAATTATACATTTGACATGTAAAATTACCCTTTATGTTTATATTTCAAATGTCTGCCTACAATACCTCCTTTGGTCAAATTTATATGCCGAATGTGATATTACCTAAACAATGTAATTTTACGTTATTAATAGTGGCATCAAAGTATTTGTAAATTAACATCTAAACAAACCTGAATTCACATATTATTGAACATTATATTGTATATTCCGAGATTAGTGAAAGGGTTGTATTGAAATATTGTTCAAGTTGACATATCAAGTGTGTTTGACAAGATATGTTTCCATGTCAAATGTCTGTCTACAATACATTCTTTGGTCAAATTTATATGCCGAATGTGATATTACCCAAACAATGTAATTGTACGTTATTAATAGTGGCATCAAAGTATGTGTAAATTAACATCTAAACAAACCTGAATTCACATATTATTGAACATTATATCGTATATTCATAGACTAGTGAGAGGGTTATATTGAAATGTTTAAGTTGACATATGAAACGTGTTTGACATGTTTACATGTCAAATGTCTGCCTACAATACATTCTTTGGGTAAATTAGGTGCCGAATGTGATATTACCCAAACAATGTAATTTTACGTTATTAATAGTGGCATCAAAGTATTTGTAAATTAACATCTAAACAAACCTGAATTCACATATTATTGGACATTATATCGTATATTCTGAGATTAGTGAAAGGGTTATACTGAAATGTCGTTCGAGTTGAAAAATTCAGGTAAAAGTGAGAAAAGCGAGAGGTGCAAGGGAAAGGGTAGATTCTAGAGGTGTCTTAACGTGACAGGGAAAAATTACTAGGTGGTATCGTGGACTGGTGAGAGGTCTGGCGCGTGTTAGGGGAAATTTCAGCACAGTCATATTCGCAATTAGAACCTGGCCTAAGTTCGCTCGTTTGCGGATTATGCCGTGTAATCTCACGTGGGGATATCCTACCATCCGAAATCCCTTTTCGCGTGACTTGAGATTTCCTCTCGGAAATCGTTTCCCCTCGAAATGACTGACCTGCACGCGCGATTTCGAACTCGCTCCTGGAGAATTTCCGGAATGATTTTCAAAAAACGGAAATCATAGAGGCGATCTTGCCGACGCGTGCTCCTTGTAATACTTCACACAGATTGTAGGTGATTACGCGTCACGTAAGTTTGCTGATTAAATAATTTCTTATCGTTTGTCAAGGTTACGGTGACAACGTTTTGTTAACCCTTGAATTAGGAGGATCGTTTTCTGAATAGCTAATAACTAATCATTCGACGGAGATGTACCTAAGGCTTGGAGTGATATAAGCCTATAATTTAGTACAGACGGTAACGTCGTATTTTATTTCAAGCGATTTAGATCGAGCGAAGGTGATATGAACAGTCAGCCTATATATATCCGGACTCATCATATAGGTATATATGAGAAGTCAAATTGTTGAGAAACGTATTCCCCGAATTGGGGGTACTCATTCGTTTTAGGGTAAGTCCGGGATATATGGACCACCGGTATAGACGGACTAGTCGAATATTTGGCTGGGGTGTCACAGCAGCGCTGCAGTCGTTGTCTGAAGTTGTTCTTGAGTAGACGGAACCACGCTTAGTTTTGCTCATGAGTTTCATGCGTATTTTAGAAGAAAACTTTGTTTATTTCTTTTGGTGAGTTGACAAATATTTTATACTGGATTTATTTTATATGTGGTTAAGTTAGTTTAAATGATTTCGACGTAAGATCAATCCTATAACTCAAGTGTATACTTGAGTACAATCTTGACCTAAAATGGCATGCCGGTAACGTTGTTTGTCTGGACGGGAAACTGGTCCATCTATCCCCGACAATTGGGATAGATGGACTACTTGAAAAAACCTGGGATAGGCGGACCATATCTCCTATTAGGGCTTTACTTTCTATATAAATGGATATATGGATGAATGGATGGATGGATGTGAATATAAATCAGACTACCTATATTTTCTAAGTATATTGACTATCAAATTTACTTATCCTTTTTCAAATAGTTTATAACTCTGTACTAATCACTTTTCAAGCAGTTTATAACTTTATACTTTGAAATAAACAATGTTTATACCTTTGATAACATGTATTTCTTGTGTTACACCCTGATTTAGTAACGTATACCAGAGGTCCATCAATCCCTAGGAGGTGGTCCATCTAATCCGAGTTCCCCCGGGATAGATGGACTACCGAGTAAAAAAAAGAAAAAATCATAACTTCAAGTGTGATTAGTGTAACAGCTAGAGAAGTGCTTACAATTGTTCAAGGTCATATATACATATTATAAAAAAATATACCAAATCCTAGACATTGCGAAGTTTCAGAAGAAATGACTTTAAAAAAACATGGTCCATCTATCCCGGACTTACCCTACATTTTACCACGTGACTATGGAGACCCTAAAGTAGGTCCCGAAACTCATGAAATTTCATTTTTCATCAAAAATTTATTTACTTATCATGGACTGGAACCAACATAGCGTAGTCCGGGCAAGTCTTCGATATTTTACGCTTCTTGGAGGCCTTAGAATCAAAAATGAAGAGTTTCAGGACCTAGGTCGAACAATTTAGAACACTGTAGAAATGGAACATTACAACGTCAGATGGGAAGACATGGAAAACACTTTCCCCAACGATTGCAAGGGAATACTGGCTTGTCCGGTGGTTAACACAAGTTTTTAGAGCAAAAATTTAGTTGCAGGTGAACGTCACAGATGGCGACGCTGATCCTAGACAGTCGTTAGAATAATTAATTCCCGGGATTTCGACAGTTTTACATCGATCTCTTCGTCATTACTTTATCGAAATGACATATGGAACGCTTCAGTTAGTATAATTATCAATGTGGACAGTAAAAGACTTCAATGTAAATATATATGTCGGTAAGGGGACGCGCCAGCTTATGTTCCCAATTGAGTATTCAAAATGAAGTTCCCATCAAAAAGGATATAGATGAATTTTAATTAATCGACCTGGATTAAATTTCTCAGCGCCTTTCGTATCATCTTAAGAAAAAGAAAATCGATTC
Source organism: Orussus abietinus (assembly GCF_000612105.2). Classification (NCBI taxonomy): domain Eukaryota; kingdom Metazoa; phylum Arthropoda; class Insecta; order Hymenoptera; family Orussidae; genus Orussus; species Orussus abietinus. The sequence goes on along the minus strand of NW_019394397.1, from coordinate 157,275 downwards.
TTTGTTGAGTAGGTATCCATAACAGTTAATTAAATGCAACTCATTCCGTCAGCAAATAGTGCTTCCGGTTCCTCAGGTCCTCTTCTCCTCTTACATGTATTGTTTTTAATTCGAAAACCCTTAATCATTGAAAAATGTGGATTTTTTTAAATAAATGTATAAGAAATGTCTCGTGATTCAATTTTTATTGAGTTCTTAAATAAGACAAGTTACAGGATGTTTCTTGCACATATTTTCTTATTATGTTTATATTATATTTATTCGTCATTATTTTACATATTTACCCGTCATCAGTACTAATACCCATTCTCTTGGTAAATTTCATTTCCTCTTCATTAGCAAGGGATTTTCTAAGCCGATTAAATACCCTCGGTCTTCCAAGTGAAATTTAATTGGTAAAATATTATTCTTCAAAAAGAGAATGGGGAATTAAGGTCGCGAAGGATTGCTCTTTCGGCAGACAACGACGAATCCCATGATCCAGGGGTAAGCCGAAATAAGGGTGAAATTCCGGCAAGGGTTAAACGAAGGGAAAACGTCGGAGATGTGTGAAGGGCTTATCATGACAGGAAGCCAAACCTACCAGGGGGTTTACAAAACCTGCGATTCGACACGGAACAACGATAAACGCATACATTACATATTTTAAAAGCACTAATTTAATCAATCTTATTCAGCTTCTACCTTCGTTAGGCATATAAACATACGCAATGCACAACAATAATTTATAAACATACATAGAAATTATACTTTTTAATTTATGAACATGAAATAAAAATACATGTTTTAAAAAATAGATGAGAAATTTTTCTAATATTTTCGTTCCGTTATTTTTCATTATGGGAGCAAAACGTGTGATTTTGATTTTAAATATTTTTAAAACGTTTATAATGTATTCGGCAGATAATATTTAAAAAATACTTGTATTCAAATGAAACGAAATGTTTTGTATATCTGGTAGAAAAATATTATGAGAACACATGGAGATAATATTATATAAATATTATAGGGGTAATATATTAAAGTAAACGTTTCGCAAATATTTCAAATGTCTGCTAAATATTCACAAAATGTACGATATTCGTTAAATATATAGAAAATATTGGATAAATATTTTGTGCTACTAAGTTACTTTCGTTAGCTCAGTCTTATATACAAAGAGAACTTAAGATGATAGGTATAAAAGGCGCTGAGAAATTTAATCCAGGTCAATGAATTAAAATTTATGTGATTCGACACGGAGCAACGATAAACACGAATATTACTTATTTTAAAAGTTCACTAATTTAAAAAATCTTATTCAGTTTCTACCTTCGTTAGCTCAGTCTCAAATAGAAAGGGAATTTAAAATGGTATGAAACGCGCTGAGAAATTTAATCCAGCCCTAGTGGAATAGAATTATTTCGAAATATTTTATTTTAATCTTTGCCGAATATCTCACGCGACATATTTTTTAAAATTTCTTGTAGATTTCATTCGAAGATATCAGGGATATTTGTTGAAAACCAATGACATATTTAGTTTCAATAATTTGTGAACATATAGAGAAATTATATTTTTTAACGTATTAACATAATAAAAATACATACAAGGCTCTGATATGAGAAACGAAAGGGTCAGGACAATTTTACGCCAATTTAGAACCCTCTGGTAATCGATAAACTCGTATTTGAGCGGTATAAAGGAAAAAAAAAGTGTTGTATGCGCTTCTATGCTAAAACGATGGGAATACGAGGTCTCGGAGTGAAAATTTAGTTGACACGGAAATCATAGATGGCGCAGGGGGTCCCTCTGCAGTCAATTAGGGCCTCAGAAACCATGAATTCAGAGGATTTCATGAGTTTTACTTCGATTTCCTTATAATTATTGTACGAAACCGACAGGTGGAGTATGCCATTTGGTACAAAAAAAAATATCGAATATAATTCGACATGGCTGTCGATATAAAAACCAACATCGGCAACGTAGATATTTAGAAAAAACTTCTTTACGGATGTCGATGAAATCTCTCGACGTGTTTCACTTCACCTTAAGGGTCCCTAAAAGTTCCCTAAATTTTTCTGTCATCCCATATCAGTTATCTTCTCAGGAAGCAGCCACGTGCGAAGGAAGGAAAGCGATATAAGAACAAATAATGGAAATGCGGCGAGTTTAACAGGGCTTTAATTACATGGGAAAAATAAGAGGCGTAAAGACGAAATACAGTAGCCGTGTCGGGCCGAGGTGGATTTTGATTTGGCCTTTTTATGGCGCCAAGTTTAAAAGGAGGGTGGCTCCAAAGTATAGCATATGGGTCCTGCATCCCAAGGATCGGTGCGTTTACTTTTTTCTTCTCTGCTTTCCTTCACCCTTTAAATTCATCCCGCGAGGTAGTAAAAAGCCCCTTTACGAGTGTGAATAGACGCCGCCAATTATGCGGCTTAATTTAAATGGGATAATTGCGTCCAGGGCCGTAACCCTTTGCGCACGCGAGAGGTACCGCAAAGGGGGTTGCATTATAAATAATCGATGTTTTTCGCATTTTTAAATGGCCCCTGATCCTCCCCCTTAATCCTCGTTAATTAACCCTCGGGTGTACACTTTTGAAAGAAGTGTTACCTTAGATCTCAAGAATAAGAGATTCTTGCATCTTTATTTTCGATGCGTTATTCGCTTCGTCGTGAACTAAATATTATTTTTTCACTCTTCTGGGAAGGTGCGAAATGTTGATTTTCGAATTAGTAAAATCCTATTGGTATAGAATAATTTCTCAATATTCAAAGAAGTGTTATCTTAGATCTCAAGAATAAGAGATTCTTGTTTCTTTTTTTTTATACGTTCATCGCTTCGACGTGAACTAAATATTATTTTTTCACTCTTTCGGGAAGATGCGAAATGTTGATTTTCGAATTAGTAAAACCCTAGTGGTATAGAATAATTTCTAAATATTCAAAGAAGTTTTACCTTACATCTCAAGAACGAGNAAGGAAGGTATCCCAGGTCTATCTCTCCAATTTGATTTCTTTTATAATATGTTATAGTAGACTGAAAACTAAGCGACAAGTATTTTTTTTTATTTGCTATTAAACACTTCAAGGGGGTGAAACCACCATCCAAAGTAAGGCATGTCAAGGGGCGATTTGGCAGTTCAACCCACAAGAACATAATATCTTTTAACCAATCCACCTGGAAAAGCTTTCTCATAACCAGAAATGTAAAATATAATTCTCTCAATTAAAAAAAAAAAGACTAAAAACTAAACGACACGTATTTTTTTTTTATCTGCCATTAAACACTTTAAGGGGGTGATAACACCATCCGAAGTAAGGCAGGTCAAGGGACGATTTGGCAGTTTCACCCACAAGAACATAATATCTTTTAACCAATCCACCTAGAAAAGCTTTCTCGTAACGAGAAATGAAAAATATACTTTTCTCAATTAAAAAAAAAAAAATTAAGGGGTGAGCCACCCCCCACAGGTCTTACTTTGGATGGTGGTTTTACTCCCTTAAAGTGTTTAATGGTAGATAAAAAAAAATACCTGTCGCTTAGCTTTTAGTCTACTATAACATATTATAAAAGAAATGAAATCGGAGAGATCGACTTGGGATACCTTCCTCGTAAGGTAAATCGGAAACGGAAATAAATATGTAGGAATTAAACTTTTATTCTACTATAACATATTATAAAAGAAAATTATTGAAACTAAATATGTCATTGAGACTTTAAAAAAATATTTCAAATATCTTCGAATGAAATCTACAAGAAATCTTAAAAAATCGGTCGCTTGAGATATTTAGCAAAGATAACAAAGAAATATTTAGAAATTATTCTATGCTACCAGGATTAATTATCACGAAGCGAGCTCGAGGTCGCGTGTCGTGGTTACGATCGTTTCGAGCTCGATTTAGTTTTTTCAAAAACCTACGGGGCATTTCTTCCGATCTCGAAATCGATCGATTGCGAAATCGATCATGGCTCGATTAGAGATTCCAAGAGGAGCATTACCTTTACAAGTTTTTCTTACATTCCCAAGTTTTTGATCCACCACTTATCCGTTTATATGAAAAAGCGACTCTTGAACCACTTAGAGAGGGTCGCGTGATTCGATCCAATTTTTGAATTTCGACTATAGACGATGTCTTTCAAATGATGAGCGATTATGACAAAAAACTCTCACCGACGCCATTCTGCCGGGTAACACTCCTGGAACCTATAAATGTTCTACGAATATTTCGTTGTTCCCAGAATACGATGGAAATATTTAAAATATGCAGGGAATATTCATGGAATTGCATAATGAACAATCATATAATATCCACAGGAATATTTCTTCAGATATTGAAAAAATATTGCCATACTATTAATAAAAATATTCCATATATATTACTGTAAATTGATTGGGTCAGAAATAATTTTTAGCCTGATTAATGAACTTTTACATGGACCCTAGTAGCATAGAATAATTTCTAAATATTTCTTTGTAATCTTTGCTAAATATCTCAAGCGACAGATTTTTTAAGATTTCTTGTAGATTTCGTTCTAAGATATTCGAAATATTGGTTGAAAATCTCAATGACATGTTTAGTTTCAATAATTTATAAACATACAGAGAAATTATATTTTTTAACTTATTGACATAATAAAAATACATTTTTTTACTTCACTATTATCGGACTATTATCGGACTATTATCGGACTATTATTGGACACTTCATTTGGTATCAAAGAAACACGTGAAATTTTTCTAATATTTTCGTTCCGCTACTTCATTATGGGAGCAAAATGTGTGAGTTTGATTTTAAATATTTTTAAAATGTTTATAATGTATTCGGTAGATAATATTTAAAAAATACTTGTATTAAAATGAAACGAAATGTTTTGTATGTCTGCTAGAAAAATATTATGAAAATACGTGTTGCTAATATTATAATATATGAACATTATAGGGATAATATACTAAAGTAAATGTTTTGCAAATATTTCAAATATCTGGTAAATATTTACAAAATGTACGATATTCGTTAAATATATAGAAAATATAGGACAAATATTTTGTGCTACAAGGGAAGCAACAAGGGGGCTTCTATTGTATAGTATTTCCAATATGATGAATATTAATACAAGTAAAAGTAATGTATACTCACTTGTATAAATAAATTAATAACATCCTGTATCATGTTTTATTTGGGATTATATCACACAAAGTTGGAACAAATATAGTATCAAATGTTTGTCTTATATTACTTATATATTTAACGAACATCGTACATTTTGTTAATATTTAGCAGACATTTGAAATGGTTTCAAAACATTTACTGTAGAATATTATCTTTGTAATGTTTGTGTAATATCAGTTCCATGTGTTTTAATAATATTTTTCTTAAAGGTATACAAAACGTTTCGTTTCATTTTATCATAAGTGTTTTGTGAATATTATCTGTCGAATACATCATAAACGTTTCAAAAATATTTAAAATAAAAATCACATGATTTGCTCCCACAATGAAACAGCGGAGTGAATATGTTGCAAAAATTCGTCATGTTTTTTGATACCAAATGATGTGTCCGATAATAATCGTAAAGTAAGAAATATATTTCCATTATATGTTTATAAATTAAAAAATATAATTTCAGTACGTGTTTCTAAATTATTAAAACTGAATACGTCATTGAGATTTTCAACAAATATTTTAGATATCTTCGAATGAAATCTACAAGACATCTTAAAAAATCTGTCGCTTGAGATATTTAGCAAAGATTACAAAAAACATTTAGAAATTATTCTCTGCTACTAGGGATGTTTCTAAATTATTAAAACTGAATACGTCATTGAGACTCAACAAATATTTTAGATATCACCAATTGAAATTTACAAGACATCTTAAAAAATCTGACGCTTGAGATATTCAGTGAAGATTGCAACAAAAGTATGTATAAAATATTTTATGTTATTAATAAGGAAGGTATCCCAGGTCTATCTCTCCCGTGTTTCTTTATTTTCGATACGTTCTTTGCTTCGACGTGAACTAAATATTATTTATCGCTCTTTTGGGAAGATGCGAAATGTTGATTTTCGAATTAGTAAAACCCTAGTGGTATAGAATAATTTCTAAATATTCAAAGAAGTTTTACCTTACATCTCAAGAACGAGNCGACTTGGTATACTAAGCTTTATCGACTAGGAATTAAGCTTTTATTCTACTATAACATATTATAAAAGAAATGAAATCGGAGGGATCGACTTGGGATGCCTTCCTTGTAAGGTAAATCGGAAACGGAAATAAATATGTAGGAATTAAGAATTAAAGGGCGAAGGGAGTTAACAGGAGTTTTCATAAAAGAGGCAAAAAGCAGAAGGTCGTGTCGGGATAATCGATGATAATCGATCCCGATTGGCAAATCGTCATCGCCGTTCACGCAACCGATTCCTGTCTATGGGGACCAATTATCAATTATACGGCCAATGCAATTAGGTAATTGCCGTCAATTTTGAGAGACTTCGTTCCCACAAAGTATCATGTGGGTCTTAAACTTCCGCGGCTCGAAGGGATCGGGACAATTACGGGTTTAAAGCGATAATTGACGAATTTATGGACCGAGCGAGACATTCGCTCTAGATTCGCTCGGGCTGATTAACGAATTAATCCCAATTAACTAAGGCGCTCGAAAATTCACCCCGCGACTCGGTAATTATTTCTCACTAATTAATTAATCCCAGCCCCGTTTAATGCTCTCTCACGGATAATTCCCTGGAAGAGAAAATGAATAAGGAAGAAATCAGATGGAACTGTCTAGGACAATGAATCATACGTCTGATAGCGCGGCGTGCAGAGCACCCCGACAATTAGCCAATTGTTCTTATCACCTTTCTGATTCTATCTCTTGTAAATTGAAATCAAACGGAAGAGATAAATATTGAGAAAGGGCTACACTGACAAAGAAGGTATCCCAGGTCGATCTCTCCGATTTCATTTATTTTATAATATATTATAGTGGACTAAAAACCAAGCATGACGTATTTTTTTTTTATCTGCCATTAAACACTTTAAGGGAGTGAAACCACCATCCAAAGTAAGGCATGTCAAGGGGCGATTTGGCAGTTTCACCCACAAGAACATTATTTTTTTTAACCAATCCACCTGGAAAAGCTTTCTCATAACGAGAAATGAAGAATATAATTTTCTCAATTAAAAAAAAAAATTAAGGGGTGAGCCACCCCTGAATATGATTACGTTTATGTAAAAAATTGTCAAATTCAAGTCTGAAAATGTGAAAAAAATATGTTGTGTATGAATATAATTTTCTCAATTAAAAAAAAAATTAAGGGGTGAGCCACCCCTGAATATGATTACGTTTATGCAAAAAATGGTCAAATTCAAGTCTGAAAATGTGAAAAAAAATATGTTGCGTATGAATATAATTTTCTCAATTAAACAAAAAAATTAAGGGGTGAGCCACCCCTGAATATGATTACGTTTATGCAAAAAATGGTCAAATTCAAGTCTGAAAATGTGAAAAAAATATGTTGTGTATGAATATAATTTTCTCAATTAAACAAAAAAAATTAAGGGGTGAGCCACCTTTAAATATGATTGTTTATGCAAAAAATGGTAAAATTCAAGTCTGAAAATGTGAAGAAAAGATATGTTGTGTATGAACACACAGGAAATACGACGTGTCTTTGGATTTTTCCGAAAAAAAATATTGTCTGGGAGAACTACCCCCGAACACTCATTCCTGTGAGGGGTGGCTCAACCCTTAATTTTTTTTTTCATTGAGTAAATTATATTTTTCATTTCTCGTTATGAGAAAGCTTTTCTAGGTGCATTGGTTAATAAAACGTTTATAATGTATTCGGCAGATAATATTTAAAAAATACTTGCATTAAAATGAAACGAAATGTTTTCTATATCTGGTAGAAAGACATTATGAATACACGTGGAGCTAATATTACGTAAATATTATAGGATAATATTCTAAAGTAAACGTTTTGCAAATATTTAAAATGTTTGGTAAATATTTACAAAATGTACGATATTCGTTAAATATGTAGAAAATGTAGGAGAAATATTTTGTGCTACTAGGGATATAACCCATCATCTAGGGTGTCAATTTACATGTGAATTTTTGTGAGGGTACGAGGAAGGGGATCAAGAAACGAAACCGCCTTGGTGGAGTGATTAGCCAGGGTACGATAATCGTTAAATATATAGAAAATATAGGACAAATATTTTGTGCTACTAGGGAAATAACATCATCTACGGTGTCAATTTACATGGGAATTTTTGTTAGGGTACGAGGAAGGGGATCGAGAAATGAAACCGCCTTGGTGGAGTGATTAGTCGAGGTACGATATTCGTTAAATATATAGGAAATATAGGAGAAATATTTTGTGCTACTAGGGAGATAACCCATCATAGGGTATTGTGCTACTAGGGATATAACCCATCATCTATGGTGTCAATTTACATGGGAATTTTTGTGAGGGTACGAGGAAGGGGATCAAGAAACGAAACCGCCTTGGTGGAGTGATTAGCCGGGGTACGATATTCGTTAAATATATAGAAAATATAGGAGAAATATTTTGTGCTACTAGGGAGATAACCCATCATCTATGGTGTCAATTTACATGGGAATTTTTGTGAGGGTACGAAGAAGGGGATCGAGAAACGAAACCGCCTTGGTGGAGTGATTAGCCGGGGTACGATATTCGTTAAATATATAGAAAATATAGGAGAAATATTTTGTGCTATTAGGGAAATAACATCATCTACGGTGTCAATTTACATGGGAATTTTTTTGAAGATACGAGGAAGGGGATCGAAAAACGAAACCGCCTTGGTGGAGTGATTAGTCGGGGTACGATATTCGTTAAATATATAGGAAATATAGGACAAATATTTTGTGCTACTAGGGAAATAACATCATCTAGGGTGTCAATTTACATGGGAATTTTTGTGAGGATACGAGGAAGGGGATCGAAAAACGAAACCGCCTTGGTGGAGTGATTAGTCGGGGTACGATATTCGTTAAATATATAGAAAATGTAGGAGAAATATTTTGTGCTACTAGGGAAATAACCCATCATCTAGGGTGTCAATTTACATGGGAATTTTTGTGAGGGTACGAGGAAGGGGATCGAGAAACGAAACCGCCTTGGTGGAGTGATTAGCCGGGGTGCGATATTCGTTAAAAATAGAAAATATAGAAAATATAGGAGAAATATTTTGTGCTACTAGGGAGATACCCCATCATCTAGGGTGTCAATTTACATGGGAATTTTTGTGAGGGTACGAGGAAGGGGATCGAGAAACGAGACCGCCTTGGTGGAGTGATTAGCCGGGGTGAGGATCGTTGGACGGTTGTCGGTATTAATTCCCGATACTCGAATTAGAAATGGTAATGAGCGATGATAGGTTTTTGCGAGGGCACTCGTCCGAGATGAGTTCCTCGGTGGACTTTCGTCGGCGCTGCAAAAGGACGAAAGGGGCGAAAGGACGAAGGGAGGAAAGGAGGACCTGAGACAAAGGAAAAAGGAGGTAAAGGGCCTCACCTACCGGTAGCCGAGGAGCGGCCTTTACGAACATCACAGAGCACCGGGCAGGCGCATCTCCATTCGCTTTATTTCATTTCCTTTTTAATTCCTCCCGGTCCCAAACTACTGTCAAACTGATCGACCGCCAAAAACGGGAGCGAGCCGGAGCTCTTTAATTTCCACGTTTTCATTATTTTTTTATCCGCCTTACGACTTATCAGGGAGCAGGACACTTAAGATGAAGTGAAACATCCTTCAAATCAGTCGATTCGAATACAATACTTTTTTTTAAGGGTATTAGACCAAACTGTCCGAAACCTTGACACATCACTCCTGATCATCTAATAATTGACCTGACACATTCAAAATTTGGATTTTTTAAAAAAATTTTGTAACAGCCCAGACCAGAACCAAAATGGCGTCGAGCTCTCATATTTCGATCAATATACAATTATCGAAGGCTCTGATATGATAATCGAAAGGGTCAGGACAATTTTACGACAATTTAGAACACTCTGGTAATCGATAAACTTGCATTTGAACCGGATAAAGGCAAAAAAAGTGTTGTATGCCCTTCTATGCTGAAAGGATAGTAATGATAGGATAGTAACTACATTTGACATTTTTACCAGAGTAATCGTTACTTTGTAGACCTGCTGTCCTTATATTTCCCAGCGATTGCTGTTATGTCTATCCCAATTGTAGCAATTATAACAACTTTTTTCTCTCCGTGTATTTAAGAATGTATATTTATACGATACAAGATCGAATTTCAAGGCAAGTTAATTAGTTCTCGTCGTTCCACCTTATTTCAGAATTACCTTGTTTCAGACCTGCTTGGATTAAACGTCAGAGTTCCTTTAGGAAGGTTTTTCAAGAGCACCCTGTAGACGTGCTAATGTCATTATAATGGCCACAGAAGGGGTGTGTCGTTTGGCTGGAAATTGTCCCAAATAAAGGATTCCACCGTAGGTAAGGTGTGCCGACTCTTCTAATATACCAGCTCGAATCCCGAGATATTTAGAAACTAAGGACACTCCAGCTGACAAAAGATGTCTTTCTAATTGCCTTATTAAAACTGATAAGCAATCTGACTCACGACCGTCGAAGGAGCTACGGAACGTGTGACAAGATTTATATCCGTTAGTGCTCCTAAGACATTCCCACAGAAAGAAAATAAATCTGTTAAACGTAAAGAAAAATCTGTATAATGTACCGATTTTATTGTAGGCGTACATGTGCTATGGAAACATAAAAGGTAATATTACATACAACGGGTAATTTTACATGTCAAACGTATAATTGGTTTACATTATATGTGTAAATTTGGGGGGTAATCTTCCAATCGGGGATTTTACTGATGGGCCTCATATGGTAATCATGGAGAGAAAAAAGTTGTTATAATTACTACAATTGTGGGAGATATAACAGCAATCTCTGGCAAATATAAGGACAGCGGTTTTACAAAGTAATGATTACTCTGCTAAAAATGTCGAATGTACAATTTAATCGAAGTATACATTATTACAAAGAATGATTAGTTACAACAATACGACAGTTATATTTACAATCGTGACAGCATAACTAGTCAACTGAAGAAATAGTTACCACATAACGCGTGTACACGATGACGTTCGCTAGGGTATCCCTTACCGTTCGTACATGTAGAAAGCAGCATGCAGCAACGTACTTATTACCGTTGGGGTGGCTAGAAAATATAATAGCGACATGGGTATATTACAGTCAGCTCATGTAAGAAATACCATTGACAAACGTATATGTCGCTGTTGCTGCCTGTGAAAAGTATCGCTGTAAACGGTATCCGTTCCTGTCGGGGACTCGGGAACTCCCTACAGATATGATACATTAAAAAACGGTAAATATTTGTTTTACGTAAAGCTTACCTCGGAACGATTGTTGTAGGTTTTCCAACCTCCACTCCTGAAGTTTATATTTTACAAAGTCATCCATGTAGTCGCAAACAAATTGTTAGAATGAATTGAAAAAGTAAAACTCGATCTTAAGTTAGATCGAAAACCGAATTTCGAGGAGGACCGAATGACGCGGCTGCCGAAGTCACAATGAATCTAACGGTTCGCGGGACTGCGCAGCTAATGACGTCACGACCCGCATGCTTCTCGCGCTGCGTCTTAAACGGGCAATAGGAACAACAACAGTTCACGCTTGTAAAAAATATTAGTTCTACGGTATATATTTTACGGTTTTCAATAGAGTTCTTGCTTTTAAATTTTGCAACTGTGATGGTCATTTTTATACGTGCCTTTATATGTGTAATTTTTACTTTCCAATGTGATACATGTAATACTGTCGAATGCAAATACAACCACCATTTATTTACAAGAATTCTGCAGTTTTGTAAATTGTAATTATATTTACAATAATTGTTGTTAAGGTTACAACAATACTTTTACCCGCGAGCGTATGTAATGATTACAATATTATTTTTCTACGTGTAGTAATGAAGTAACTGAAAATGACGGGTAGCCTATTAATCTTAAATTTGTCTGACCTAGACATTTAATTTACATAGACCATCCCGAGGATTAGAGTGTTATGTTCTTTTGCCGTTAATTTATCAGAACATTTTGACGAGTAGAAATTAGAAAATTCGAAAACCTGCGCCGGTTCTTTTACAATTCGTTGAGAAACCTAACCTCATTTTTTATTTACTTCACATTAATCATTTATTTAGTACTAATGAAATATCTGAAAATAACGGGTAGCCTATTAATCTTTAATTTGTCTGACCTAGACATTTAATTTACGTAAAACATACCGAGGATCAGATGTCAGCTGATGTTCTTTTGCTTTCAATTTAGCAGAACATCTTGACGAATTGATATTCGAAAATTCGAAAACGCGCTGGTTTTTTTATAATTCGTCGAAAAACCTAACCTCATTTTTTATTTACTTCACATTAATCATTTATTTAATACTAATGGAATATCTGAAAATAACGGGTAGACTATTAATCTTTAATTTGTCTGACCTAGACATTTAATTTACGTAAAACATACCGAGGATCAGATGTCAGCTGATGTTCTTTTGCCTTTAATTTAATTTACATAGAACATATCGAAGATCAAAGTCTGATGTTCTTTTGCCTTTAATTTAGCAGAACATCTTGACGAGTCGAAATTTGAAAATTCGAAAATCTTCGTCGGTTCTTTTATAATTCGTCGAAAAACCTAACCTCATTTTTTATTTACTGTATATTTATTATTTAGTTAGTACTACTTCACCTGAAAATAACGGGTATTCGAAAATTCGAAAACTTGCGCCGGCTTTTTTGTAATTCGTCGAAAAACCTAATCATTTTTTATTTACTTCACATAATCATTTATTTAGTACTAATGAAATATCTGAAAATAACGGACAGCCTATTAATCTTAAATTTGTGTGACCAAGACATTAAATTTACATAGAACATATCGAAGATCAAAGTCTGATGTTCTTTTGCCTTTAATTTAGCAGAACATCTTGACGAGCCGAAATTCGAAAATTCTACAACCTACGACGGTTCTTTTACAATTCGTTGATAAACCTAACCTCATTTTTTATTTACTTCACATTAATCATTTATTGAGTACTAATGAAATAACTGAAAATAACGGGTAATCTTTAATTTGTGTGACCTAGATATTTAATTTACATAGAACATATCGAAGATCAAAGTCTGATGTTCTTTTGCCTTTAATTGAGCAGAACATTTTGGCGAGTCGAAATTCGAAAATTCTACAACCTACGACGGTTCCTTTACAATTCGTTGAGAAACCTAACCTCATTTTTTATTTACTTCACATTAATCATTTATTTAGTACTAATGAAATAACTGAAAATAACGGGCAGCCTATTAATCTTAAATTTGTGTGACCTAGACATTTAATTTACATAGAACATATCGAAGATCAAAGTCTGATGTTCTTTCGCCTTTAATTTAGCGGAACATTTTGACGAATCCTGCATTTCGGACATTCCGTTTTTCATACATTTAGTAGATCGAGCGCAGCCGAGCGACATTTTGATAACCGATCGATTAATTCGAGCCGAGTCCTGGCTTATACTTAAAGTTTTTCAGGCCGTCTTCTTAAGTCAGAACGCAAGATGGCCGCGGCCCGGTAAATAAGCGACTGTCATCTGACGCCCGCAAAAACTAGATGCACCGCGGCAGACTGGTCTCGGGATCTCTCGAGTCTAAAGATTAATTACAAAAAATCCTCCCGTCGCGAATTGGAAACGTCGTTCCACGAACGACCGGGCTTTTTGGCAGCGATGATTCTGCCGATCGCGATCAAGCTCCGCCAGTAATGGCGAGGACGGGACGCGATTGCTGGAGAACATGTTAATTAGCGCCAATTAAGGTGACATCAAAGGGTCATTCTGTATATCTAAATGTGAAGATATTTATACAGCTTTTGTCCGAACCGAGTGCACGGGATCATTTGAAACTTCATCATGAGATTATGGAGGCCCTAAGGAAGAACGCGACGCTCGTGAAATTTCATTTTCGACAAAAAAGTATTGTATTTTTCTCGAACAGGAAGCAAAAAAAGACATTCTTTTTTTAAATTTTAAATTTTACGAAGATCGCGATCGTCGATAGGGCCTCCATAATCACGTGTTTAATTAAAGTATTGTATTTTTCTCGAACAGGAAGCAAAAAAAGACATTCTTTTTTTAAATTTTAAATTTTACGAAGATCGCGATCATCGATAGGGCCTCCATAATCACGTGTTAAAGTTTCAGACAATTCGAGGCACCCACTTTGGAGAAATGTTTTTATAAGTACTTTCAAGTTTTTATATATATATAGAATGGCCCTTTCATATCGACTTCAGGTGATTCTATATACATAAAGCGTGAAAATATTTATAAATCTTTTCTCCAGGCTAAGTGCACGGAATCATTTGAAACTTCACCACGAGATTATGGAGGTCTTAAGGAAGAACGCGACGCTCGTGAAATTGCAATTTTCATCAAAAATTTATTTATTTATCATGGACAAGAACTAACATGGCGTGGTCCAGGCACGTTTTCGATGTTTTACGCTTCTTAAAGGGTTACAATCGAAGCTAAAGAGTTTCAGGACCTAGCTCGAACAATTTACAATACCACAGAAATACAATATTATAGAGTCAGGCAGAGAAATGTGAAAAATACTATCTCCAACGATTTCAAACGAATGCTGGCTTGTCTAGGGGGAAACACGGGTTTTTAGAGGAAAAATTTAGTTGCAGTTAAACATCACAGATGGCGACGTTGGTCCTAGACAGTCGTTAGAATAATGAATTAACGGGATTTCGACAGTTTTACATCGATCTCTTCATCATTACTTTATCGAAATGACATATGGAACCCTTCATTTCGTATAATTATCAATGTGGACTCTAAAAGACTTGAACGTAAAAATAAATGTCGGTAACGCTGCGCGCCAGGTTATGTTCCCGCTTGAGTACTGAAAATGATGTTCCCGCCGAAAAGGGTATAGACCAATTTTAATTTATCGACCTGGGTTACATTTGTCAGCGCCTTTCATATCATCTTAATATACCGAAAATCAGGTTTCCGAAGGGTGTTAGGAGTCTTTGGCACCCTCTATTGTCTCGTGGCGTACTTCAGGTTGGACAAAACTATTCCCGGCCCGTAGACAATGGGGAAACTGGCAAGTCAAACGCAAAGCGGAGATGACAAATGAAACGAGATCCGCGCTGGACTGTTTCATTTGTATCCTAGATAGGTCCCGGAAGTCTCTCCTTCTCTCTCCCTCTTCTTCTCCCTTCCGCCCTCTGGTAAGGATTCGCGGGGGGTCTCGGAGGTTTCTCTCTTTCGCCCCTCGTGAGATACGTCGTATGCGCGATTCGTGATGTTACTTAATTATCCCTCTAGTACCGTGACTATAAAGAAAATGCAACGAGATCTTTGGAATTGATACACATTCAGAAAGAGGAACAAAATGGCTGCCAAGAAATCCTTCAAGATTTCGGCTAAAAGTAATAATCCTTTTGTGCATGTTCTTTTTTTTTTAATAATTTTATTTTGTATGCCAAAACGTCAATACATTTGTAAATCTTACTTTATAGTCACTTACCGTGACTATAAAGAAAATGCAACGAGATATTTCGAATTGATACACATTCAGAAAGAGGAACAAAATGGCTGCCAAGAAATCCTTCAAGATTTCGGCTAAAAGTAATAATCCTTTTGTGCATGTTCGTTTTTTTTTTAATAATTTCATTCTGTATGTCAAAACGTCAGTATATTTGTAAAACTTACTTTATAATCACTTACCGTGACTATAAAGGAAATGCAACGAGATCTTTCGAATTGATACACATTCAGAAAGAGGAACAAAATGGCTGCCAAGAAATCCCTCAAGATTTCGACTAAAAGTAATAAACCTTTTGTGAATGTTTATTTTTTTAATAACTCCATTTTGTATATCAAAACGGCAAAATATTTTTAAAACTTACTTTAGTCATTTACCGTGACTATAAAGAAAATGCAACGAGATCTTTCGAATTGATACACATTTAGAAAGAGAAGAAAAATTGCTGCCAAGAAATCCTTTAAGATTTCCGCTGAAAGTAGTAAACATTTTGTGAATGTTCTTTTTTTTAATAATTTCATTTTGTATATCAAAACGCCAAAATAATTTTAAAACTTACTTTATAGTCACTTTATGGTCCACCTACCATATATATATATGGTCACGGTAAGTGACCATAAAGTATGATAAAATGATATGATATCAAACTATATATATAGTTTCATATCGCCTTAAATCAATAAAAAAGATATGGACTTTCAGGGATCTGTCTGTTAGACTAATTAATATTTTAGTTTATTGTGGAGAACTTCGAACTTTAAAATTGGTTAAAGGAAAATTACATTTAATTAATGGAAAGTACGCATATATACATGGCAAAAAGTACCAGAAAAATAGGGAATGTTGAAGATTCTTTGCTGTTGTCTGGAAACTAGGGAGCAGATTACCTTAAAAAATGGACTTCCGATTTCTTACATTAATTATCAGCTACACTGTTAAAAAAATTCATAAAATTCATATACTTTTAGTACATAAGGTTGCAGTAAAATTATGTGTTGTCTTAACAGGGATTTAGTATACATTTATTATAANTTCATACAATTAACAGAAAACTCCGGTAGCATCGTGGACAACGTAATTGTTACTTTTCCGTGAGTTCGGGCTCGATACCCCAATAATTGCAAAAATATTGTTTTTCGGCGTTTAAGGTAGAACTATCTTTAAAATTGTCCGCGAACATGTCCGGAACATATGTCAAATTTCTTCTCTTTTTTTGCAGAAAAAACGATTAACGTCAAGTCCTGATTAACCCATATTTATAACATATGTTATTAATTTATCACACATATGTACAAAATTTATAATATATGTTACAGATTTTATTTGAAAATGTTACGAAATTAGTATACCATGTCGGAATAAAGCTTCCAAGAGAAATGTCATAAAATTATAATACTTTCTTTAACAGTGTATGTACAGAACAAAATATTCTTAAATATATACCCCGATACCGATATGTATATATGTGTATGTATGGCCGGATGAATATGTACGTATATGTACGTAGATGCGTCGTATATTCATTTCCGGTGAAACTTTCTCGGCCTGAAGGCGCCATGACGCCTCCTCGGTGTTCCGGTTTTTTCGCCGCAGGAGTTTCTGTTTTCTTCGCGGGCAAAACTTGAGGCACTTTTTGCGGAGCCGCAGACTGCCTCGTTGTCTCCGTCTCTCTCTTTCGCCTCTTCCCTCAAGACAAGAGATAGAAGCTTTAAGGCACCGGAAGCTTAAAGCCCTTGTCGCGGTCTTGCGGATTCTTCCCTTTGCGAAGCTTACGCCTGAGTGCAGGTATTCATCCAGACATTCGTCAGTATCATTTCTTAAGAAGAAACCGAGAGACAGATGCCTGGAAATAGACCGGCAAAAGCGATCCATTATTACGGCTTTTCTTAAATTTCAATCATACCTTTACATTTAAATTAAATGTTAAGGTGAAGTGATGAAACACGTCGAGAAACTTGATCGACGTCGGTAAAAAAGATTTTTCTAAATACCTACGTTGACGAAGTTCGGTTTCATATTGACAGCTGTGTCGAATTATATTGAGTATTGTACCAAATGGCATACTCCACCTGTCGTTTTGGTACAATAAATATAAAGAAATCGAAGTAAAACTCCAGAAATCCTCTGGATTCGTGATTTCTGAGGCCCTAATTGACTGCTGAGAGATACCCTGCGCCATCTGTGATTTCCAGGTAAATTAAATCTTCACTCCGAGACTTTGTATTATCATCGTTTTGGCATAGAAGCGCATACAACACTTTTTTTGCCTTTATCCCGTTTAAATGCGAGTTTATCGACTACCAGAGTGTTCTAAATTGTCATAATATTGTCCTGACCCTTTCGTTTCTCATATCGGAGCCTTCCATAAGTGTATATTGATCGAAATAAGAGAGCTCGACGCCATTTTGGTTTTGGTCTGGGCTAAGTTAAAAAGTTTTTTTGAAATATACAAACTTTGAATGTGTCAGGACAATTCTTAGATGATCAGAAGTGATGTGTCAAAATTTCGGACAGTTTGATCTAATACCCTTAAAAGTGTTGTATTCGAATCGACTGATTTGAAGGGGGTTTCACTTCACCTTAACTTAACTGCAAGTATTCATCCAGACATTCGTCAGTATCATTTCTTAAGAAGAAGCCGAGAGACAGATGCCTGGAAATAGACCGGCAAAAGCGATCCATTATTACGGCTTTTCTTAAATTTCTATCATACTTTAACATTTGAATTAAATGTTAGCATGAAGCGATGAAACACGTCGATAAACTTGACCGACGTCGGTAAAAGAGATTTTTCTAAATACCTACGTTGACGACGTTCGTTTTTATATTGACAACTGTGTCGAACTATATTGGGTATTGTACCAAATGGCATACTCCACCTGTCGTTTTGGTACAATAAATATAAAGAAATCGAAGTAAAACTCCAGAAATCCTCTGGATTCGTGATTTCTGAGGCCCTAATTGACTGCTGAGAGATACCCTGCGCCATCTGTGATTTCCAGGTAAATTACATTTTCACTCCGAGACTTTGTATTCTCATCGTTTTGGCATAGAAGCGCATAAAACACTTTTTTTGCCTTTACCCCGTTCAAATGCGAGTTTCTCGATTATCAGAGTGTTCTAAATTGTCGTAAAATTGTCCTGACCCTTTCGATTATCATATCAGAGCCTTCGATAATTGTATATTGATCGAAATAAGAGAGCTCGACGCCATTTTGGTTTTGGTCTGGGCTAAGTTAAAAAGTTTTTTTGAAATATACAAACTTTGAATGTGTCAGGACAATTCTTAGATGATCAGAAGTGATGTGTCAAAATTTCGGACAGTTTGATCTAATACCCTTAAAAGTGTTGTATTCGAATCGACTGATTTGAAGAGGGTTTCACTTCACTTTAACTTAACTGCAGGTATTCATCCAGACATTCGTCAGTATCATTTCTTAAGAAGAAACCGAGAGACAGATGCTTGGAAATAGACTGGCAAAAGTGATCCATTATTACGGCTTTTCTTAAATTTCTATCATAATATAGGTTTTGATTTTAGTTTAGAATAAATTTCTATCATAAAATACATTTAAATTAAATGTTAAGGTGAAGTTAAATACATCGAGAAACTTGATCGACGTCGGTGAAGCAGATTTTTCTAAATACATACGTTGCCGACGTTCGTTTTTATATTGATTGCTGTGTCGAATTATATTGCGTATTGTACTACAATACATACTCCATATGTCGTTTTCGAACAACAATTATAAAGAAATCGATGTAAAACTCCAGAAATCGTTGTCTACTCGCGAAGTTAACGTATTTTAGCGACCATATAAACACGTTAAAATTGTTAAGAAATAAATAACCTGGTGTTTGTGTCCAAATTCTTTCGACTTAACTCTGTTTAATATCAAATTACTAATTGCATATATATGTACTCGCGAAGTTAACGTATTTTAGCGACCATATAAACACGTTAAAATTGTTAAGAAATAAATAACGTGGTGTTTGTGTCCAAATTCTTTCGACTTAACTCTGTTTAATATCAAATTACTAATTGGATGTATATGTACTCGCGAAGTGAACGTATTTCAGCGAACATATAAACACGTTAAAATTGTTAAGAAATAAATAATCTGGCGTTTGTGTCCAAATTCTTTCGACTTAATTCTGTTTAATTCTAATAATTCTGTTTAATATCAAATTACTAATTGGATGTTATTTTCTATTTAAAAAGCGAAGGGCGTAATGTACTTTCCGCTCGCGTAGAAAACTAGGGACGTATTATACGTTGTAATATACGCGGAGAAAACCACGTGTATAACATGACGTATTATACCTACCCAACCCTGGTTCCGTCGCTCCTGTATCCCCAATCTTAATGCTCGTTACAAATTGGACAATTTTGCGAGAAAGTAGCGGATGGCTTTTTCCCTTCTTTAAACGCAGGGACACGAGGTTATTCCGCTTTGGAGGTTATGTTTACCGATCGCTAATGTGTCCGCCGTTAGGGCGGCGTTTCGTCAAGCTTATGGCGGTATGCGGGCCCGCGGGACAAATCAGGAGAAAACCCTAAATGGCGGAGACATTTGTAGGGATTAAAGGAAGGCGCGAAAAGGCCGAAAAGCCCAGCAGTTACGGGAGAATCTGCCTTTTTTAACCTTTTCGCTACGGCGGATCGGCTAGAAGCACTGCCTCGGTACGGGACAATCCCAACGAAGACGCCCTTACCCTTTGAACACGGAGCTATTGCGACATATGGGCGAAATTCGTCTGACCGTGCAGGCAAAATTGGACTCAACGTCGGGCGCCTTTAGGTGGTCTTAGGAGCCAAAGGTTTAATCGTCATTTTTTCTCCATGGGAATAGAAAATTCGCTAATTTTAAGGCCTAGTTGTCTATATCCGCGATAATAGAAGAACTTGAAGAGATTCGTTGAGCTTTCTGGTCGACTTCATGTATCGCTATAATAGTTAACGTAATATAAATTTATTTTGAGATAGAGATCTCTCGCAAAGCGAATAGTAAAGCGCTACAAGGTGCGGGTCGATATATCGGCTCTGGCACTTTTCGCCAGTGCAGCGAGGGCCGATATATCGTCCTACGGCACTAAAAGGGTTAATCGAGGTCGATAAATTTCAGTCGATGGTAAGTAAAAAAATGTCTGATGGAAAATGATATTTCATGATTTTCAGGACCTACTGTAGGGCCTCCATATTCTCGTGGCGAAAATTTGAAACGAAACGGTACCCTCAATTCGGGGAATACTTTCCCCAACTATTTGACTTCTCTCATATATATTACAACATTACACATCACAACATTGCAACATAGCAACATTACAACATTGTAACATTACAACATAGCAACATAGCAACATTGCAGCACAGCAGCATAGCAACATAGCAACATTACAACATTGCAACATTGCAACATTGCAACATTGCAACATAGCAACATTGCAACATAGCAACATTGTAACATAACATTGCAACATAGCAACATTGCAACAAGGCAATAGAGCAATATTGCTACATTGCAACATAGCAACATAGCAACATAGCAACATAGCAACATTGCAACTTAGCAACATAGCAATATTGCGACATAGCAACCTTACAACATTATAATATATACATTGACCCATTCGTATCATCTAAAGTAATCGAGGACAAGTGTAAAAATAAGGGACTGCAAACGATCGAGATGCCTTACCAGCATCCGATTTGGCCGATCCTCGATGCGTATCATCGGGGCACCCCTGGCATAACTAAGTTTAATTACGCGATGCCAAGTTTAATATAGTTAAGCCCACTGAAGCTGGCGGTAGATTGTTTTCCGAAGTAAATGAGCCAATGATGACTCGACCCTTTGGGACCACCTACCAACCTTCCACTACCACTTACCTTAACCTTACCTTAACCTCCACCGACTAATTAACGCGTAACCGTAAACGCAAGCATCGTGCACCGACTCCTTCGAGAGTGTCAGCCCGGGGATATTGCTAACTGCAAGAAGAACCTAGATCTTGTTCTCCCGTAATTAATAATTAACTTCGATCGAGTGCCCTTCCTTTTTTCCAGGGGAATAAATCAGGCTTAAGGTGATGTGAACGTGGTATGGAAGAGGTTTCGTTTATAAAACTTTTCTCTCAATTCGGTTTACCGAATAGTTTGAAACTTTACAACGTGAATAGGGAGACTATAAGGAACGTCCTGAAACTCATAAAATTTAAATTCTTTTCAAATTTGTTTATAGGTATTTTAAAACTAGTTTATAAGAAATGAAATTTCGCGAGTTTCAGGACCTACCTTAGGGTCTCCATGTTCACGTTTTAAAGTATGAAATGATTTGAAACACCCAGTTCTATGAAACGTTTTATGAACAAAGATCTTTTAACTTGGCCCAGACCAGAACCAAAATGGCGTCGAGCTCTCATATTTCGATCGATATACAATTATCGAAGTCTCTGATATGAGAAACGAAAGGGTCAGGACAATTTTACGACAATTTAGAACACTCTGGTAATCGGTAAACTCGCATTTGAACGGGAAAAAGGCAAAAAAAGTGTTGTATGCGCTTCTATGCCAAAACGATGGTAATGCGAGGTCTCGGAGTGAAAATTTAATTCACCTGGAAATCACAGATGGCGCAGAGGGTCCCTCTGCAGTCAATTAGGGCCCCAGATGGCATGAATCCAGAGGATTTCTGGAGTTTTACTTCGATTTCTTTATAATTATTGTACGATAATGACAGGTGGAGTATGCCATTTAATACAATACTCAATATAATTCGACACAGCTATCGATATAAAAACCAACGTCGGCAACGAGGGTGTTTAGAAAAATCTTCTTTACCCACGTCGATCAAGTTCCTCGATGTGTTTCACTTGACCTTAAGGTGAAGTAAAATCTCTCTCAAAGGATTCGATCCGAATAAGACACATTTTTAAAGAGAATTGAACCGAACCGTTTGAAACTTTGACACATGACTCGTGTGCATCTAGAAATTGTCCTAACACTTTCAAAATTTGGATTTTTCCAACAAATCTTTCAACTTATTGTTAGCTCACGCCAGAACTAAAATGGCGTCGAGCTCTCACATTTCGATCGATATACAATTATCGAAGGCTCTGGTATGAGAAACGAAAGGGTCAGGACAATTGTACGACAATTTAGAACACACTGATGATCGAGAAACTCGCATTTAAATGTGATAGACAAAAAAAGTGTCTTATACGCTACTATGCTAAAACAATGATAATACGACGTCTCGGAGTGAAAATTTAGTTGACACGGAAATCACAGATGGGGTATGCCATTTAATACAATACTCAATATAATTCGACACAGCTATCGATATAAAAACCAACCTCGGCAACGAGGGTATTTAGAAAAATCTTCTTTACCGACGTCGATCAAGTTCCTCGATGTGTTTCACTTCACCTTAACTTCTGCCTCTGGAAGGTAAACGTGGAAAGGAAAAAGGTGTTATCCTGATTTATCTGAAACGGTTATTGGAAACAAATGACGTGTAAGTTGCATAAGAGAATATTGGGTAGGGATATGTTTGGTAATACAGCGACTTTTTGTTCTCTTATAAGTGTATAATTGTATTTCTTTTGAAATAAGCACCCTCTTAAGCGGTACTTAAAATACATACAAACATAAATCGTCGAACGTGTCCTGCGGTCGATTACACTTCACTTTATTACACTTTACGTAATTCGAACGGAGCTCCGGGCCACAAAATACGGTATAAAAAAGTTTTGTAACAAGTTCTCAAATCCGAGTCACCCAAAAGGGCTATGAAATTCATTTCCACGGTGGAAGGTGTAGAAGTCACTTCAAAAACACCGGCGACCGAGTATGAGACTGTACAATAATTGCGCGGAACAAAGAGATATGAAAATAGGACAGAAGAAATTATCTCAGGAGATTAAAAGTCTGTTTCACTTTTAAAGACACAATAATAATTTCCGTGAAACGTCATTTCTCGAGAATAAATTACGATTTGGCGGGAAGTATTAACGGTACTTGGAGATGTCTTCTAATCTCTAGCAATTACATGATTTTTCTTTTGTTATTTCGAGATTCTTCGGGAAAAAAAACATCATCTCGAATTGGCACTCGCGAACATGCGTGCAAACGAAGATTCTTGAACATATGCTGAAACCATTTACACGGTAAATGATTTTAAGGGGATGTGAAAGCGGCATCCGAAAGCTCAATTGTTCATAAAGCTTTTCTACGAACTGGGTGTCCCAAATATTTTCGTACTTTAAAACGTGAATATGGAGACCCTAAGGTAGGGCCTAAAACTCGCGAAATTTCATTTTTTATGAACTAGTTTTAGAACACGTATAAACAAATTTGAAAAGAATTGAAATTACATGAGTTCCAGGACTTTCCTTATAGTCTCCCTATTCACGTTGTAAAGTTTCACACTATTCGGTAAATCGAGTTTAGAGAAAAGTTTTATAATCTAAACCTCTTCGATGACACTTTAATATCGCCTTAACTGTATTTCAGACCACAAAATATTTTACAAACAAATCGTAGGAAAAGTAAAAAATTCCAATTAATGGCTTGAGCTGGGATTTCCTTTGCACGGGAGAATTATATTTCAGAATATTAACCCTTTGCGGTCGTATGTGTACTCTCTGCCACCAAAACACCTATGTATATTTTTATATATAAATTTAATACGACCGCTAAGGGTTGTTTATCGAAATCTAAATTGCACCAGGTTTATGTGAAACTAAAGGGACGGAGGAATACCTTGGAAATTTCACAAATTTTCGTAATTGCCTTCAGAAGAAGTGTACATTTGTGCCCATAATTATGAAAGTGGTCTAAGTCAAAATTAAAAAAAAATGAGTTTATCAGTTATTTCATGCCATATTATTTCAAACGAAATTAATTCAATGTAATTTCGAAACAAAAAATATATGACTTAGACCACTTTCATAATTATGGGCGCAATTAATTCCCATAGGGAAACAAATTGAAGGAATTTATGGTATTCGGCGATGATCTTTCGTTTCTAGTGATTATGGTAGGTTTGTTCGTTTTGCCTACACTTTCTACACTTTTACGAAAAGTTTACATTTTGGCGTTCGTTTTGGCGGAAGTGACGCAGTTCATTTTCCGAGTTTATATACACTGAGTGTACACTTTCTCTAGACGGAAAAAAAAGAATGGATAGGAAAACCACAATTGTGGTAATTGTAACTCTATTGCAAGGCAACATACGGGACAACCTTGAGAAAAGGTTGCATTAATCAGCGTAACATAGTAAAAAGAACCTAGGAAGGGTTACTTCACAAAAAAAAAGAATGGTTAGGAAAACCACAATTGTGGTAATTGTAACTCTATTGCAAGGCAACATACGGGACAACCTTGGGAGAAGGTTGCATTAACCAGCGTAACATAGTAAAAAGAACCTAGTAAGGGTTACTTCACCATTTAGTCAATGTAACCAGCGTAACATAGTAAGGGTTACTCCACGATTTAGTCAATGTAACTACAAGTAACGAGTTGCTCCAACATTGTGCATAGTTCTGAATATTCACTTAAAAATTTACCGCATGCATAAAAAATTCAATTATTACGATTACGAACGCTATACTTACGTTTCTGTCAGGGTTCTCACATTTCTACCTGAAGTAGTGAAATATCAGTTGATGCTTAAAAATGTGGTCTCTCGACGATCACTTCCCTTTTCCTTCTTCTTTGGGAAGGAGTAGAGTCGTTATATCGTAAACGTAAGGGATAGTAACGAGTCTTCTTTGCTTATATGCCCACGCGTAGTCTGCATCACATGCGAAAAGTTTTGCCACCTGGCGGCGCTGTCGAAACTAATGGGGCCAAAGCATTTTTTCTGCAATCGCATAGGCAAATTTAGAATAACCTCGCAACGGGTATAGCCTTACTATAATACGTGGTTACAGATCCCAGATTAACCTTCCATTTTCCTGTGAGCATTTGTAACTTCTCCATGTAGTTAATATTACCATTAGAAATGGTGATCACTCCTGCACCTTTTAGGCGCAACGCCATGGATACCGTACCTATTCGCAAGGTTACATTTCCCATTCCATGTGGTATATTCCACCATTTATATGGTTTTCCTTCCCACAGTATTTAAACCATGTCCCTATAGTAATTGTAACCAAATGATTTCTTTCCGTGTACACTATCTACCCTCAATCCCGAGCGAGTGCAAGTAGCGCGTAGCCCGCGAATTTGGCGGCAAATTTAAAAATTGAAAAGACGAACAAACAGGAAAATACAAAATTTACGCTAACGTCTCAACGTAATATAAATAGAAGTAACTATTAATGCATCTTTGTAATGTATAGAACGATTTGGTGTTTGTTTTGTACGTAATGTTTCAAACAGTTTACAATAATTATGTATCACTACGTAACCGCGGTTGGAATTAACTAAACTATAATTTTTCCCTGTTCTAGTTAAATTGTTTTTCATCCTACTGCAATAATATTATGACCCTTATTGATCCTCAATATCTGAAATTCCTGAAATGCATTTCCATCTTCTACAATTACAAGGTAATAGAACGAATCGTAGGATTTGAAAAAGAAGGCTGGAAGAAGCATTACATTTTCGTATTCGTCATCGTCCGTTGCAGATAACCTCAAAATCGGGTACCGCTCTACTAAATCGGCCATCTTGGACTTTCGTGAGCTTTCTGGCGTTCGACGAAAGTGTATTTACCCTTCTGCACTTTTCAAGAAAAGTGTAATATCCTTATTACCCTCGAGTGTAAAAAGTGCAGTCAACGCGAACAAACCTAGTATCTCCTAATCACGCTTATCTTTTTTTTAGATAAACAAAACCTTCATCAGTATTCGAAAAAGTGCATATAAACGTAGGAAAAAACTGGGGTTTAGGGAACCCAACTCCGATGACCTTGACATATGTAGTCAAGGTCACCCCCTTGAGTGACCTTCAAAATGTTTTACACTCGTTGTTTGCTTGTGTTTCTCGTTGTTCAACATTCATTTAAAGACTCGAGTATTGCTGTATGACCTAACCCAAATTAACTTAAATTAAATCATCCAAAACATTAGAAATACGATACAAAAGGCTAAACATATATTAATATTCTCAATTGTATTAAACTGATTTAATTCCAGTTGATTTGGGTTAGGTTAGGCTAATAGACAGAATCAGACCGGTCATCTGTTAAATACGATATATGAAATTTTAATTCACTTAATCATGTTTAATTATGTAATTATGTTTTAACGGATATACCTAACTGATCATTTTGAAGAAAACGTTAATACGGTCGCCGAAATGATTTCTTTTTTTAAATAGGTATTTATGAAGATAATGAGTAAAATGGAGATTGCAGATAGCATAACGAGGAATATTTCCTAGCAGATTGTCCGTAATCTTTTTGCATTTTTAATGTACAAAGGCGTATGAACTCTACTTTCAGGACCCACAAAATTTAGTCCGTAATTTTTTTTGCATTTTGAATTTACAAAGGCGTGTGAACTCCACTTTCAAGACCTACGAAATTTAGTTAGCTACAATATATGAAATTCTAATTCACTTAATCGTGTTTAATTATGTAATTATGTTTTAGCGGATATACCTAACTGATCATTTTGAAGAAAACGTTAATACGGTCGCCGAAATGATTTCTTTTTTTAAATAGGTATTTATGAAGATAATGAGTAAAATGGAGATTGCAGATAGCATAACGAGGAATATTTCCTAGCAGATTGTCCGTAATCTTTTTGCATTTTTAATGTACAAAGGCGTATGAACTCTACTTTCAGGACCCACAAAATTTAGTCCGTAATTTTTTTTGCATTTTGAATTTACAAAGGCGTGTGAACTCCACTTTCAAGACCTACGAAATTTAGTTAGCTACAATATATGAAATTCTAATTCACTTAATCGTGTTTAATTATGTAATTATGTTTTAGCGGATATACCTAACTGATCATTTTGAAGAAAGCGTTAATACGTTCGCCGAAATGATTTCTTTTTTTAAATAGGTATTTATGAAGATAATGAGTAAAATGGCGATTGCAGATAGCATAACGAGGAATATTTCCTAGCAGTTTGCTGTAATCTTTTTGCATTTTTAAGGTACAAAGGCGTGTGAACTCCACTTTCAAGACCTACGAAATTTAGTTAGCTACAATATGTGAAATTCTAATTCACTTAATCATGTTTAATTATGTAATTATGTTTTAGCGGATATACCTAACTGATCATTTTGAAGAAAGCATTAATATGGTCGCCGAAATGATTTCTCTTTTTAAATAGGTATTTATGAAGATAATGAGTAAAATGGCGATTGCAGATAGCATAACGAGGAATATTTCCTAGCAGTTTGCCGTAATCTTTTTGCATTTTTAACGTACAAAGGCGTGTGAACTTCACTTTCAAGACCTACAAAATTTAGTTAGTTACAATACATGAAATTCTAATTCACTTAATCGTGTTTAATTGTGTAATTATGTTTTAACGGATATACCTAACACATTTTGAAGAAAACATTAATACGGTCGCCGAAATGATTTCTTCTTTTAAATAAGTATTTAGGAAGATAATGAGTAAAATGACGATTGTAAATACCATAACGAAAAATATTTCCTCGCAGTATGTCCGTAATCTTTTTGCATTTTTAATGTACAAAGGCGTGTGAACCCCACTTTCAAGACCCACAAAATTACGTACATGGTTTATTGTCGTATGTTCAGACTATTTGAATGTATATTCAATTCCGAAAGTGTACGTTCAACTCAAGAAAAATATTTGATCAATAGCTTTTCAACACACAACAAGCGACGGGTAAAACCTTCAGTAGGTCACTCAGGAGGGTGACTTTGACAACATACATCAAGGTCAAGGTCATCGAAGGTGGGTCCCCTAATCCCCAGTTTTACCAAACAGCTGATTAGGTATTTACAATAATTATTCCTTGCACGCGAAATTCTTCTGGAGGTAATTGCACCGAATTAGTACGAAAAACGATTAGAACGATAATTAACGTCCGTGAATCAAACGAAAATTGATTATCGTTCTAGAAATGATTTAACCGATCATAGAAGGCAAAAGTGAGCCACCTTTGTTCTTTTCCGCTTTTGTTTACGCAGGAAAACAATAGCGCTTTCAAATGATTTCTCTTTGTTCTACCAAATTCCCGCCATTTTTACATTACCTTAAAACAAAAGACTCAATGATTGCGATTACCAGAAGTTGTCTTCGGACAATTTCTTGAGAGAATAGGAAGCTTCCTAAAGCTACCTTTATCTTAAGCGACGCGAAGAAAATAAAGATGATCTTTCCAACATTTCGAAAAGGAAAAAGAAAAAGCCGCCCATAACACTCGGCCACCTTCGGTGCCTCTAGGACTCACATCGTTGAACAAACTTTTCGGTAACAGTCCTCTATGTACACTATACAAGCGTCTCGATCTGTTCGACACGGGTGCATAAAAAAATGTCAATAGTCTCTTATCGTTACGTGTTAACATTAATTATTAATCATTAATCAGCGCATCGTGGGGGACCGCGCACGACGCGCCATTGGAACATCCTGGATAACTCGGTCGAGGCGCGGTAAAAAAGAGTGGAAAATAGAAAGGTAAAGAAAAAAAATGGAGGGAAATCATGAAAGGGATCCTTCCAAAATCGAGACACCCCCTCCAATTTTCTTTTCTCGATTATTCTTTTCGGGGCCGACGACAACGACGTCCTGTCGATTTCCTTCGACCGACAGTCTTTGTGATGGTGGGTTTGCCCTTGGCGATGATTGGCTATGAAGTTGGCTGAACACTTGTGCACACTTCCGTACTTGTATACTTGTATGGTTGGGTCGTGAGCCGTATAAAAAATATCCCGATGAAGTCGAGGACCGACGAAGTTCGATGACGGCCTACTTGTAGCGTGGTATCTCTCGCCAAGTTAGATTACGCTACTTCCTTACCGAGCCCCGGTGCAGATCAGCTTGTTACCAGCTCCGTTCCTGCAAACAAAAACGATACGGATCATCCCAGAGAAAATCACGAGGACTCGGTACTTTCAGACTTTCTGCCCTTCCAAAATACTCCATGGGGAAAATTGAACCGAAGAATAATGTTACAGGAGCTGAACAAATTCAGCGTTTCTGATATATTTCAAGGAAATTCGATTAACTGCGGAACCAACTGAAAGTTTGCTGGTGGGGGCCTTGTGAACCTCCCATTGGTCGATTTTAAGGTGATATTATAGTGTCGAAAATTATGACTTGATACTTTGAGACATTCTGTTCTTTCGATACACTTTAGGGGAAAAATTGAACCGAAAAATAATGTTACAGGAACTCAAAAAACTCTGCGTTTTTTATATATTTCAAGGAAATCCGAATAACTGCGAGAGATAACTGCGGATCCAACTGAAAGTTTGCTGGTGAGAGCTTTGTGAACCTCCCATTGGTCGATCTTAAGATGATATGAAAGTGTCGAAAATTACGACTTGGTACTTTGAGACATTCTGTTCTTTCGATACACTTTACGGGGAAAATTGAGGGGAAAAGTAATGACTGAAAAAGTAATGAATTCTGTTCTTGAAATTGAAGCGAAAAATAATGATACAGGAACCCAAAAAACTCAGCGTTTCTGAGATATCTCAAGGAAATTCGACTAATTGCGAGCGATAACTGCGGATCCAACGGAAAGTTTGCTGATGGGAGTAACCTTGTGAGGACTTTGTGAACCTCGATTCGTCGATTTTAAGGTGATATGCACCCGAACAGTCTACATCGCCTGCGAATTGTTTTGCCACCTGGCGGCGCTGTCGGAACTAATGGGACCAAACCATTGTTTCTGCAATCACATAGATAAGTTTATAATAACCCTGCAACGGGTAAAACCTTCCTATAATGTGGCTACAGTTCCCAGACAAACCTTCCATTTTCCTGTGCGCATTTGTAACCTCTTTATGCAGTTAATATCACCATTCCAAATGGTGATCCCTCCTGCACCTTTCAGGTGCAACGCCATGGATACAGTACCTATTCGCAAGGTTACATTTTCCATTCCATGTGGTAAATTTCCCCATTTGTGTGGTTTTACTTCCCACAAAATTTTAATCATATCCCTACAGTAATCGTAACCAAATTATTTTTTTCCGTGTGTAAATAGTATTTTATATTAGACAACGACTGTAAAGCACGTGGGTCGCAAAGAAATAGCGTTCCATTCTTCTGCACAGCACATTTTCCACTGTACTCTACATAACGTATTTTGATGTTTAACTTTATATTTACAAAATCCTGAGAATAAACCAGTAAATAAATAGATTATGCCACGCCGGTCTCAGGAATTTTCAGCGATTAGAGCATGACTCAAATACCAGAAAATTCAAGATGTTTGTCATTAAAAACACGACTCCCTTAAAATTTACTTCGGGATACCGTAGCAGCATGCATGTGTAACATTAATGTATATTTATTAATGTTGCAACTAAAGTTGCCAACTATTGATAGGTAAGATGACTGTCGTGTAGTACATTTCTTATAAAAAAGTAGGAATTTTTAAACGTAAAATTTTTAACATTAATTTTTAAGTTAAAGTNTTCTAAACATACGGCCAGCAACAATTCAAAAGTTCCACTATGCCGCACTGTCCCCTATTTACTTATAATTACACAATTTTAATTTTACCCTAGAGTGGCTCCCTTAATTATAATCGATGAACATTGGCTAGAATCCGGAAAAACTGGAAATTTTCCTACGTGGGTTTAGAATATGAAAATTTCCAGAAAACCTGTCCTCGTCTCGCAAAGTATTCCTTTGTAATGTTCCGCTTGTTGTTTCTCTTTTAGATGTGGACTGCGTTTATTGGTCGCATTTTTCTTTCTGCAGGCGTCTAGAGCTATAATTTTTTTCCCCAGTCGACGTTCCTCTTTCCGTTTAATTCGCTTTCCGAGAAAATCGGGAAAGTGGTCTCTCTTTTGTCTTTTCTCGCTTGACTCACCTCCTCCAGTCGACTCCTTCGCAGAGAATCGAATAATGGCCATCTCGGTCGGGTGAGTTTTCCGAAATGTTTTTCCTGCTCGAAGGAAATGACGTAGTTTCATCCCTCGGAACACCCCCTTGTCTTTCTGATTCCGCCGGTCTTCTCACCCCTGTCGAAATGCTCCCTGGATATGGCGAGCCATTTCACCCTTTCAGGGGGATAAATAAGTCGACCGTGAGACGTGCGAGTCCCTCGAACACCGCAAAATACCTCCCTTAAATAAATTCGGATAATTCGTCTACGTAAATATGCCCATAACCTAAAATTTGAGAACACCGTAAAATAACCCCCTTAAGTATATTCGGATAATTCGTCTACGTAAATATACCCGTAAACCAAAATTTGAGAACACCGTAAAATACCTCCCTTAAATAAATTCTGATAATTAATCTACGTAAATATTCTCATAAACAGAAATCTAAGAACACCGCAAAATACCTCCCTTAAGTAAATTCGGATAATTCGTCTACGTAAATATTCCCATAAACCGAAATTTAAGAACACCGTAAAATAACCCCCTTAAGTAAATTCGGATAATTCGTCTACGTAAATATTCCCATAAACCGAAATTTGAGAACACCGTAAAATACCTCCCTTAAGTAAATTCGGATAATTCGTCTACGTAAATATACCCGTAAACCAAAATTTGAGAACACCGTAAAATACCTCCCTTAAATAAATTCTGATAATTCGTCTACGTAAATATTCCCATAAACCGAAATTTGAGAACACCGTAAAATACCTCCCTTAAGTAAATTCGGATAATTCGTCTACGTAAATATACCCGTAAACCAAAATTTGAGAACACCGTAAAATACCTCCCTTAAATAAATTCTGATAATTCGTCTACGTAAATATTCCCATAAACCGAAATTTGAGAACACCGTAGAATAACCCCGTTAAATAAATTCGGATAGTTCGTCTACGTAAATATTCGCATAAACAGAAATTTGAGAACACCGTAAAATATATCCCTTAAATAAATTCGGATAAATCGTCTACATAAAGTACAACAAATACGCTAAAACGATGGTAATATGAGGTCACGGAGTGAAAATTTAGTTGACATGGAAACCACAGATGGCGCAGGGGGTCCCTCTGCAGTCAATCAGGGCCTCACAAATCATGAATCCAGGGGATTTCATGGAGTTTTACCTCGATTTCCTTATAGTTATTGTATGGAAACGACATATGAAGTATGCCATTTAGTACAATACCTAATATAATACGACCCAGCTAACAATACAAATACGAACGTCGGCAAGATACAGATATTCTGAAAAATCTTCTTTATCGACGTCGATCAAGTTCCTCGACGTGTTTCATTTCACCTTAAGTTTGCCACTCTCAACGTTTCGGTAGAAAATGTGGAAAAGGAAGAAAAAAGCTTCGAAATTGAAATAGAATAAATAGATAAGACGTGGATTAGAAGGTTGTTCCGTAGAAAGGTGTCAAGGAGAAAAAAATGGAGGAGGATTGCCCCCTCCTCAGGCATTTCGTGAAGGCGTTAGCTGGTCATGGCAAAAAATCGTTGATGCTTAACATAAGCCAGAAGCGGCTACTTAGCTAATGGCAAGAAAGAACGCTCGAAGTCTCTTCGCGACGCCTTTACGTCTCCCTTTATTTCCTGGTAGTTGGATGTGAATCAAATATGGCGGCGAAAATAATTACGTACAGTAGCTTAATCAACCCCTTGTTGTACTTTGACGAGATCGTTTCGTGACAAAACATTCGGACTAAACGCGAACATCAGGAGTCAGACTAAGGATAATATTAAAATATAATAGTTTTATAAGTTCATTTGTACGTGAAATTATTTTAAGTTAGCTGGATGAAATTCACCAAGTATACGGAAAATCATGCACAGCACAGCACCTAGGAATTATCCTGACACTTTCAAAATTTCAAATTTTGATATATTTTCAATGACCCTTTCATATCACCTTAAGGTGAAGTTAAACCCCCTCAAATTAGTCGACTCGAATAAGACACTTTTTTTCAAAGGTATTGGATAGAAATGTCTGATACTTTGACACATGACTCGACAGCACCTAGGAATTATCCTGACACATTCAAAATTTGGATTTTTTTATATATTTTCAATGACCCTTTCATATCACCTCAAGGTGAAGTTAAACCCCCTCAAATTAGTCGACTCGAATAAGACATTTTTTTTTTAAGGGTATTGAATAGAACTGTCCGATACTTCGACACATGACTCGACAGCACCTAGGAATTATACTGACACTTTCAAAACTTGGATTCTTTATATATTTTCAATGACCATTTCATATCACCTAAAGGTGAACTGAAATCCCCCTCAATCAGTCGACGGTTTTCTACGATGTTGAATGACCCTTTCATATCACCTTAAGGTGTAATGAAACCCCCCTCAAATCAGTCGATTCGAATAAGACACTTTTTTTCAAAGGTATTAGATAGAACCGTCCGAAATTTTGACAAATGACTCGTGAGCACCTTGGAAATATCCTGACACTTTCAAAATTTGGATGTTTGATATATTTTCAATGACCCTTTCATATCACCTTAAAGTGAAATGAAACCCCCCTTAGTCGACTCGAATAAGAAACTTTTTTTTAAGGGTATTGGATCGAACCGTCCGAAACTTTGACACATGATTCGTGAGCACCTAGGAATCATGCTGACATTTCCAAAACTTGGATTTTTGAAAACAATTTCCTAACTTACCCCAGACCAGAACCAAAATGGCGTCGAGCTCTCATATTTCGATCGATATACAAGTATTGAAGGCTCTAATATGAGAAACGAAAGTGTCAGGACAATTGTACGACAATTTGGAACATTCTGGTAATTGAGTATTTCGCATTTGAACGGAATAAAGGGAAAAAAGTGTCTCAAAAAAGGCAAGAGTGCTCAACTACGCCTCTAATCGATCTATGAGACCTCTACCGGGTAGTCCGCGTAGTCTCTCGGGTGCGACAACTTCGCTAAGGCTGGAGAGCCAGCGCTCGCTCTGTCGACCGGCAACCTTCGTCCAGGACGCATCGCGAAGGACTTCCCGATCCAAGGATCCAAAGATAGAGCAATATTCGAGTCGACGTTTATTACCGCCCATAGTGGACCAGCCCTTCAACCTCCTCCGACGGCCTTCCAACCTTTTCGCCTGCATCGAGCGCATCGAATACCCTGAATGGAAGCCATCGAACCTATAGTTCTATATTTTATTCTTTGCGATTTGAGGTTTAAGATTTATTATTTAACCCACAGATCTAAATTTTATTCTTTGCGATTTAAGGTTTAAGATTTATTATTTAACCTATAGATCTATATTTTATTCTTTGCGATTTAAGGTTTAAGATTTATTATTTAACCTATAGATCTATATTTTATTTTTTGCGATTTAAGGTTGAAGATTTATTATTTAACCTATAGATCTATTTTATTCTTTGCGATTTAAGGTCTAACATTTATGCCAGCATTTTGTATTACGATAGACATATTTTTTGTTGCAATCGTACCGCGCGTTGTTAGTTTCATTTTCCGAGCCATCATTGTGCCTCGACTGGTTAAAAAGCATTTAAATTAAGAACGTTACCATTTGTTACGGCATTAAAATAAAACGTTACAACATGATTGGAATATTTTGGGTCAATACGCTGGTCCAATCCAGAGGACTTAATCTGCGAGGAAAATATCTCTCTCCGAAAGAGGGATTTCGAAAGCAAGGATATTCGGCAGTGGAAGTGCTCGAGGGCTTGTCGAAACGACATAATGGTCAGCCTCTGTTAAGATTACCAACCCGAGGCCCAGGCCTCGGTTCACCTAACTTATACTTATTATTGCATTACTGCGTATTCTAGTGTAATTCAAGAAGAGTGCCTTGGAAGAGGGGAAAGGCCCTTGAAAGAAGGTCCAACTGCCAAGTATGGCAATTCCAAGTTACAAATGTAGCGATCATGCAAGCTCTACCAATCCGTTGTTAAGGTGAAGCGAAACCCTCCTTAAATCAGTCGATTCGAATAAGACACTTTTTTTTTAAGGTGAAGTGAAACATGTCGAGGAACGGCCCTTGAAAGAAGGTCCAACTGCCAAGTATGGCAATTCCAAGTTACAAATATAGCGATCATACAAGCCCTACCAATCCGCTGTTAAGGTGAAGCGAAACCCTCCTTAAATCAGCTACTTGAAGAATGCAACGTTCCTGCAACGATTGAAAAAAAAATAAAATTTCTTGAGTTCACAACATTTCATTTGCAATTCTAAGGTACATGAAACAAAAAAAACCAATGGTGGTTCTTGGTTCAACCCCCCTTCGCTAAAAAACGTACCCCTATACAGAAACGATACACTCCACCGACCATCAAACGTACCACACAAACCATGCAGTCTTAATCACCAAATTTTTAATATACTCCCCGGAAAATGATAACAAAATTCGAATAAGACACTTTTTTTTAAGGTGAAGTGAAACATGTCGAGGAACGGCCCCTGAAAGAAGGTCCAACTGCCAAGTATGGCAATTCCAAATTACAAATATAGCGGTATGTGGTAAATTCCCCCATTTACACTGTTTTACGTCCCACAGTATTGTGGCGGTCATAGCATATATATATATCAGAAGTTCTTACATCTACACGGGTCTTGGATAGCCCAGCAGTTTACGCTCATCGCTCGTACCGCGTAGTCTCTGGGGTTCGAATCCCGCTCAGCATAGATTTTTCGGTGTTTAAAGCAGGGTCTGCCTGGTAGCCTTACTGACGAGTCCACACAGGCAGACCTGGGGCAAAACTCGACAATGGGTACCCACCTACACGCCTACAAACCCAAAAAGGTTTCGGTGGGGCGCTGGAACTCTTCATTGTCTCCCAATGTCTCAGTTCAAGGGAGGTTCAACCGATCCTCGTATCGTTCGTGCTACGTGTAACACATTCACTGTTTATAATTAAGAGCAAAGACATTGTGAAATGAATTTTTGAGAATGTCGAACAATAACATCCATGAGGTTCTGTAACNATATGATGTTCCTACTTCTACACGGGCCTTCGATAGCCCAGCGGTTACGCTCATCGTTCGTACGGTGTAGTCTCTGGGGTTCCAATCCCGCTCAGGAGAGATTTTTCGGTGTTTAAAGCAGGTTCTGCCTGGTAGCCTTTCTGACGAGTCCACACAGGCAGACCCGGGACGAAAGACAACAACAAATGGGTGCACACACCATATATCCACACATACACCCACTTAACCCAAAGTATTTTAACCACATCACTATAGTAATCGTAACCAAATTATTTTTTTCCGTGCGGTAGGATACCCCGCAGCACACGAGCAAACCACTCGTGGATGTACACCCCCGCGTAGTTTCAGATGCAGCAAGTGCAAGTGCAAGTGCGGACACGGGGAGGCAGAAAAGCACGTAGGAGCCGTGTGGTGGTGCGTCTAGGTAAAGGTGGTCCGCAAGAGTGGCACCGTATAGTCGGGGCTTGCAAGAGCGGTTTTTGCGCCAAGGTAGCTCTCTCGCACGCTAAATTACGCATTTCTCGTGTGCACCCGCAAAAACGATATT
The DNA here is from genome assembly GCF_000612105.2 of Orussus abietinus. Taxonomy (NCBI): domain Eukaryota; kingdom Metazoa; phylum Arthropoda; class Insecta; order Hymenoptera; family Orussidae; genus Orussus; species Orussus abietinus. The sequence continues at coordinate 120,058 of NW_019394397.1, read as the reverse complement.
CCCTCCCTCTCTCCCTCTTTCTCCTTCCTTCCCGCTCGCTCTCTGGCCACCCGACCGGGTGCTCCTCGGGTTCCTCGAGCCCAGGAAAAAAGGAACACAGGAGCGATCGTCGCGCGGTATTCGGTGACGGCCGCTGGGAGGACTACTCGGCCAGGGAGCGGGCCTATAAGAGCTCGTTTTGGCACTCGGGGTGCCATTTTAGGGAGAAACGCCGCTGGGAGAGGGAGACGGGGTCTGATGTCCCCGATGGGTGTGGACCTTGGTGTCGCGGCCCTCGACGAAGGTTTCTTCCGAAGGATTCTGCGTTGGAGGATCGCGAGTCAGGGGCGTAGTCCGCGGTCTTTCGGCACCGGATGGCGCCACCGGCCGGTTTCCCGCAAGCGGCGTGCGCCAAGGCAGCTCCGTGGAATTATCGCTCTTTAAGCCGCGTCTTTAACTCCGGTGACTTGCCCCGTGCTAAATTTCTTGCCGGGACGTGCACTCCACAATGTCGACTGTATAAAATTAAAAGACGAGCGACTCCACCTCTCCGCCGCGCCATGTGTGTTCCATAATTCATCCGTCCTTTATCATCGGAAAAGCTGTTTTTATGGCCTCCCGATGGGAATCACGGGGAATGCGCTCGGAAACGGTTATATTTATACGAAACCAAGGAGGACTGTGCGCGAATACGGGTTTTCCTAGGGTGACCTAGAGTCGGGGTGTTCCTACGCGGAAAAAAATAATTTGGTTACAATTACTATAGGGACGTGGGCAAAATACTCTGGAAGTAAAACCACACATATGGTGAAATTTGCGACGTAGAATGGGAAATGTAACTGTTGAACCATCTGATTGGAGTAAGGCGGCTTGAAGAACATTTGAGCTACATTTGGCCATGGACAATGCGAGGCACTCTTTTTCGAAAGAGTGTCCTGTACGTGGTCAGAAAATAGCTAACGAAAGGACTCGGAATTTATGATCCCGATCAAAGTGGCCACTTCAGGGTCTGCCATGCCGACGCACTTCGAAAGGGTATCATATTGCGAACAGACATCGCGGACTTTCTGAAGGATTCGAGGAAGTCTGTGCCGTCCTGGAGAAACGAACCTTTGGGAAATGCTATCTTAAAGTCAGCCAATCAAGGCTCAGCATTCCAATTGCATCCCTTCCTAGGTTTCGACAGAGGAAAGGGAAGAAAGTGCACCGAGAATGCAACTTTTCATACTTTTTAAGATTTAGACTCAACTCAGACTTTGAACAATTCGGACGTTTGTCTCCGCCCTGGGACACCTGATTGTACCGCGAATTCACATCGAAAAATTGTATTCTCTATCCGTTATTTTATTAGTACAATAAATTGTTATTGTCGTTCTTATTTAAACTTGTGCGTGGTGCAAATTCAACGAACTCTTAATTTACGCGCCAGGAACTTATCTCAGCGCTCATTTTCAAACAGCGCAAACAGTAACCTTGCGAATAGGTACTGTATCCTTGGCGCTGCGCCTAAAAGGTGCTGGAGGGATCACCATTTGACATGTTAATATTAACTACATGAAGAGGTTACAATACGCACACGAAAATGGAAGGTTTATTTGGAAGCTATCACCACATATTATAGAAAGGTTGTTCTAAACTTGCCTTTGTCATCGCAGAAACAATGGTTTGGCCCCATTAGTTTCGACAGCGCCGCTAGGTGGCAAAACTTCTCGCAAGCGATGCAGACTGCTCGATTGCATATAAGACCCACAATTATCCCTTACGTTTAGGATACAATGATTCTACCCCTTCCCGAAGAAAAGAGAAAATGAAAGTGATCCTCGGAAACTACAGGTTTGAGCATCAAATTATATTTTACTACTTAAGATAGAAATGTATGAGAACCCTGACAGAATGGTGATATTAACTACATGAAGAGGTTACAATACGCACACGAAAATACAAGATTTATTTGAGAGCTCTGACGACATATAGGAAGGTTATTCTAAACTTGCCTATGTGATCGCAGAAACAACGGTTTGACCCCATTAGTTTCGACAGCGCCGCCAGGTGGCAATATTTCTCGCAGGCGACGTAGACTGCTCGGATGCATCTAAGACCCGTTACTATCCCTTACATTTCCGATACAATGACTTTCCCTCTTATGGAAGAAGAGGGAAAATGAAAGTGATCGTCCAGAAACTACAGGTTTGAACATCAAACTTACTCCTTAAGGTAGAATTGTATGAGAACATCGACCCAAACATAAGTATAGCGTTCGTAATCATGGTAATTGGACTTTTTATATCGATGGTAACATTTAAATGGATATTCACAACTATATTGGAATAATTCGTTCCTTGTAGTTACATTGACTAAATGGTAACGTAACCCTTCCTATGTTCTTTTTACTATGTGATGCTGGTTAATGTAACGTTATTCCAAGGTTGTCCCGTATGTTGCCTTGCAATAGGGTTACGATTACCACAATTGTGGTTATCCTCCCCATTCTTTTTATGCCGTGTAGAGCAGGTTAGGGTGAAATATAATGCGGCGTTGCGCGTGACGTGGCCTGTTGGCGAAGGCTCGTCGAAAATTGCCGTGTACATACACAAGGTAGTTTTGGCTTGTCCTAATGAACTCAGCTCGCCGAGCCATTAATAACCCCGAAACTTGGAGGAGAGAGACCGATGGGAGCGGTGTCGAAAACTAGTGGGCAAAAGAGGGATAAGAGAGCCTCGGAGGGAATAACGCCTCCGAAAACTTTTCTTAAGCAGAAGGATATCCACTCTTGTTCACCCCGAGGGAGTGGATATATCTCTGCGAGTCCCGTCTCAACTTCCGCTCTCGGATTCCCGAGTCCACCTTCCCACTCCCCTTTTCGAACTTCAACCGGATATCGCCTTCTGAAATCGATAAAGAGATCGCTTCCGAAGGGAACGACTCCCTGGAATGGTCCTTTCGATTTCTTTCTCTTCAAGGATGAGTTATATGTTGCGGGGAAATCCAGAAGTCCACCACGGTCGCGTACACGGAAAAAAATTATTTGGGTTACAATTACTATAGGGATATGGTTAAAATATTGTGGGAAGCAAAACCATATAAATGGTGGAATTTACCACATGGAATTCAAAATGTAACCTTGCGAATAGGTACTGTATCCATGGCGCTGCACCTGAAAGGTGCAGGAGGGTTCACCAGTTGGAATGGTAATATTAACTACATAGAGAGGTTACAAACGCGCACAGGAAAATGGAAGGTTTGTCTGGGAACTGTAGCCACATATTATAGGAAGGTTTTACCCATTGCAAGGTTATTATAAACTTGTCTATGTGATTGCAGAAACAATGGTTTGCTCCCATTAGTTCCGACCTTTTTGGGTTTGTAGGCGTGTAGGTGTGTACCCATTGTCGTGTTTTGTCCCAGGTCTGCCTGTGTGGACTCGTCAGTAAGGCTACCAGGCTGACCCTGCCTTAAACACCGAAAAATCTCTCCTGAGCGGGATTCGAACCCCAGAGACTACGCAGTACGAGCGATGAGCGTAACCGCTGGGCTACCCAAGACCCGTGTAGAAGTAGGAACTTCTGATATATATATGTTATGACCGTCACAATACTGTGGGACGTAAAACAGTGTAAATGGGGAAATTTACCACATGGAATGGGAAATGTAACCTTGCGAATAGGTACTGTGTCCATGTCGTTGCACCTGAATGGTGCAGGAGGGATCACCATTTGTAATGGTAATATTAACTACATGAAGAGGTTACAAACGCGCACAGGAAAATGAAAGGTTTGTATGGGAACTGTAGCCACATATTATAGGAAGGTTTTACCCGTTGCAAGGTTATTATAAACTTGTCTATGTGATTGCAGAAACAATGGTTTGCTCCCATTACTTCCGACCTTTTTGGGTTTGTAGGCGTGTTGGTGTGTACCCATTGTCGTGTTTTGTCCCAGGTCTGCCTGTGTGGACTCGTCAGTGGGGCTACCAGGCTGACCCTGCCTTAAACACCGAAAAATCTCTCCTGAGCGGGATTCGAACCCCAGAGACTACGCGGTACGAGCGATGAGCGTAAGCGCTGGGCTATCCAAGACCCGTGTAGAAGTAGGAACTTCTGATATATATATGCTATGACCATCACAATACTGTGGGACGTAAAACAGTGTAAATGAGGAAATTTACCACATGGAATGGGAAATGTAACCTTGCGAATAGGTACTGTATCCATGGCGCTGCACCTGAAAGGTGCAGGAGGGATCACCAGTTGGAATGGTAATATTAACTGCATGAAGAGGTTACAAATGCGCACAGGAAAATGGAAGGTTTACCTGGGAGCTGTAACCACATATTATAGGAAGGTTTTACCCGTTGCAAGGTTATTATAAACTTGTCTATGTGATTGCAGAAACAATGGTTTGGCCCCTTTAGTTCCGACAGTGCCGCAAGGTGGCAAAACTTCTCGAAGGAGATGCAGACTGCTCATTTGCATATAAGATCCGTCGCTATTCCTTACGTTTAAGTTACAAGGACTCTACTCCTTCCCAACGAAGAGGGAAAAGGGTAGTGATCGTCGAGAGATCACATTTTTCAGCATCAACTGATATTTTACTACTTCAGGTAGAAATGTATGAGAATCCTGACTGAAACATAAGTACAGCGTTCGTAATCATAATAATTGAATTATTATAATGTTCTTTTTACTATGTTACGCTGGTTAATGCACCTTCTCCCAAGGTTGTCCCGTATGTTGCCTTGCAATAGTTTTGTTTTACCGCACTTATGGTTTTCCTAACCATTGTTTTTTATCCGTGGGAGGAAAAGGATAAATATGTTTGCAAGTAGTATGATGTCAAATCTTTCGATCCTACAATTTCGAAAATTGCTTGCAAGGAGCTCAAGTTCAACGCCGATGTTGCTGCTAAAGTTTGCCTTCTCCCGCAAATCCAAGATGGCGTCTAGAGCTACAGGTGTTTCCGATCTTAAGGTGATATGAAAGGGTCATTCTATATATACAGCGTCAAAATATTTATAAAACTTATATTTATATTTACCACATCTTACCGTCTGACTCTATAATATTCCATTTCTACGGTATTCTGAATTGTTCGAGCTAGGTCCTGAAACTCTTCATTTTCGATTCTAAGCCCCCAAGAAGCGTAAAACATCGAAAACGTGCCCGGACCACGTCATGTTGGTTCCAGTCCATGATAAGTAAATAAATTTTTTATGAAAAATGAAATTTCGTGAGTTTCAGGACCTACTTTAGGGCCTCCATATTCCCATGGTAAAATTGGAAACGAATCGGTGCCCTTCATTCGGGGAATATTTTTCCCAACGATTTGATTTCTCAGATATGTATAGGCTGACTCTTTCATATCACCTTAATAATTTGCGAAGCGCTTATCAAACGGACGTCGATTTCTGTTATATGGTTGCAGTGGAATTTAAACTTACCTCCGCTTCTAACTTTGTCGACGAATTGGAACCTTAAGGTGAAGTGAAACACGTCGAGGAACTTAATCGACGTCGATAAATATTTTTTTACATGCCTACGTTGCCGACGTTCGTTTTTATATTTACAGCTGGGTCGAATTATATTGGGTATTGTACCAAATGGCATACTCCACCTGCCGTTTTCGTACAATAGATATCAAGAAATCGATGTAAAACTCCAGAAATCCTCTGGATTCATGCTTTCTGGGGCCCTAATTGACTGCAGAGAGACACCCTGCGCCATCTGTGATTTCCAGGTCAACTAAATTTTCACTCCGAGACCTCGTTTCTCCATCGTTTTAGCATAGCAGCGCATAAGACAGTTTTTTAGCCTTTATCCGTTTATATGCGATTTTATCAATTATCAAAGTGTTCTAAATTGTTGTACAATTGTCCTGACACTTCTGTTTCTCATATTAGAGCCTTCAATAATTGGATATCGATCGAAATGTGAGTCGAATCTGAGTTCTAACAAAAAAGAGATTACATATAACATACGAACGCGAGGCAATTTTAAGGTGAAGTGAAACACGTCGAGGAACTTGACCGACGTCGATAAAGAATTTTTTAAATGCCTCCGTTGCCGACGTTCGTTTTTATATTGACAGATGTGTCGAATTATATTGGATATTGTACTAAATGGCATACTACACCTGTTGTTTTCGTACAATAAATATCAAGAAATCGAAGTAAAACTCCAGAAATTCTTTGGATTCATGCTTTCTGGGGCCCTAATAGACTGCAGAGGGACCCCCTGCGCCATCTGTGATTTCCAGGTCAACTAAATTTTCACTCCGAGACGTCGTATTCCCATCGATTTAGCATAGAAGCGCATACAACACTTTTTTTGCCTTTATCCCGTTCAAATGCGAGTTTATCGATTACCAGTGTTCTAAATTGTCGTAACATTGTCCTGACCCTTTCGTTTCTCATATCGGAGGCTTCGATAATTCTACATTGATCGAAATATGAGAGCTCGACGGCATTTCGGTTCTGGTCCGGGCTGTTAAAAAATATTTCCAAAAATCCAAATTTTGAATGTGTCAAGACAATTCTTAGACGATCAGGAGTAATGTGTCAAAGTTTCGGGCAGTTTGGTCTAATACCCTTAAAAAAAAGTGTGGTATTCGAATCGACTGATTTGAAGGGGGTTTCACTTCACCTTGATCGTGCACATCCGCGCGTTTCTTTTGATGCCCAAAGTCTCGAGACGGAACACCCTAGAGTGGATGTCTCTTTCTCTCCGATCGAATCCAAAGTGGTACCGGGTGAAAGCCGCTAATATGACGTATCAATATCGGGACAATATCCCCAAAGTGGCTCGATTCACCGTCATTTGTTACGTTTTGTTCCCCGGCTAAGTAATTTAAGGAGTCGGCCTCTTGCGCCTCCTCTTCGACCCTTCGCCGCTCGAAGAGGGCGCCACTTTCGCGACGCGAGGGGGCGCTGCTTCCACCTCCCGGCCCTCTCGGCAAATCGCGGCATATTTGTCAGATTTTTGTTCGGGAACAAAACCCGATGGCACCCCTGCCCAATCCCGGATGCTTCCCGGGATCTCTTAAGTGGATTGCTTTCAGCCCGGCAGGAAAAGGGCGGCCGAGATAACTTATATGCAGCGTTAATTCCGAGCCCGTCGCTTTCTGGAAACTCCAGTGCTCGAAGCTCCCCTATGCAGATCACCTCGAAGTTTATTGCACTAGGCCTGCCATTTTTTAATAAACGCAGTATTCCCTAGCCTCCACTTAGGCGATCGTTCAAGTCAAAGGAAGTATCGTTGGACTCACCTTTGAAACCTTTTTCCGGAGACGCGGAATCGTTGTTCAACGAATCCGACTCCATGTCCGCTTCGCTCTCCAAAGGTGTGTCGATCTACAATTAAAATAAACGTTCCAAAAATTAGTTAAAGTTCGCATCATTCAATTATTTAGGAAGTGCAGGGATCGTCATTGCAATCATTGCCGTATAGTGCAGATTAGCCACAATCCAGGCACCGTGGGATGTGGAATATCCGTCAATTAATCGTATATAAATGTTTATTGAACGTATGTAAGGTGTAAATAGATATCTATGAACTCTATTGTAGATCCACTCAAACGCTAGATGTCCGGACAGGGTATGTAATATTTATATCGTAGATATCTACAATAGATGGTCCATAGATATTCATACGTATTTGGACAAAAAATTACATTTATAACACTTTATGGAAGCGCTCTTTAATCTTGTCGGGAGGATATTCCTCCCCTTCTCGAATAAAAACACGGAAAGAAATAATTAGATGTAACGTTGTATTTCCCAGGCACCGCGGAAAATCCCTAAATTAATCGTATATAAATGTTTATTGAACATATGTAAAGTATAAATAGATATCTATGAACTCTATTGTAGATCCACTGAAAGGCTAGATATCCGGACAGGGTACGTAATATATATATAGTAAATATCTATAATAGATGGTATATACATAATCATACGTATTTGTAAAGAAAAGTTAATTTCAGAACGATGATTTCATAATGATATATGTACTGAATTTTTATTATGCGTACCATAGATAATGTAAGTTTTCTATACTCATATCCTAATTTGAATGTCCACTATAAGTATATTATACTTCATACGGTGGCTGGTAATATATCATATTTTACACAGTGGTAAAAAATCATGATGTATGGTCCCCAGCCAACGAGGAAGTAAATAAAAAAATCAGAGTATGGACGAAATTAACAGTTTTATCAAGTTGGAATTTAGAGGAGAAAATAATGATGGGAAAATAATGTTCCATGCGACTTGAAGAATTAGCTCGAAATCAAGGAGATGATGGGACACCGCGGATGGCTTAGAGATTCTATCCAATACCCTTTAAAAAAAGTGTCTTATTCTAATCAACTAATTTCAGGGGGGTTTCCCTTCGCCATAATTTCTCCAAAGGAGAAAGCAAGGAAAAAATAATGTTCCATGCGACTTGAAGAATTAGCTCGGAGTGTATAGAGATTCTATCCAATACCCTTTAAAAAAAGTGTCTCATTCGAATCGACTGATTTCCGAGGGATTTCACTTCACCTTAATTTCTCCGGAGGAGAAAGCAAGGGGAAAATAATGTTCCACGCGACTTGAAGAATTAGCTCGAAATCAAGGGGATGACGGGACACGGCGGATTGCATAGAGGGTGGTCGCGCGGACTCGGATAACCGAAATAATTCGGAGGGGTGTTGTAACGGCTGCGGAGTCTCGGTGTTTGTTTTTCTTGTGGAATCGGCAGAAGCAGCCTTAGCGACGTGCGTTACACGGGACATGTGTGAACAGCTGTCGACGGCCGGGAAGACCGTCTTCCCACGCGTCTTCCGAGATATCCCACATATCCCACGTATCCCACGTGTGATCCATATAACCCAGGAACCTCCCCACGTGGTTCCCGAGCGATCGCCCCAGGTCCCTAACGAGGTGCCCAGGAAACCAGTCGGATGGCTTTCGACACTTATCGCTCCTATCCCTTTTGATTCTCATTAACCAGTTAGCTGTGGCGCCCCCTTTTGCGAGCAAGCACCTATATGTGTCGCCGAAATCTAGGGATGACGAGTATACTCGTCAATCACAGAGTAAGTGTCGCTGTTAAGATACTGGATCAAAAAGATGGGTTTATTTTATAAAATTAAGGTGAAGTGAAACACGTTGAGGAACTTGATCGACGTCGATAAAGAAGATTTTTCTAAATACCTACGTTGCCGATGTTCGTTCTTATATTGACAGCTGTGTCGAATTATGTTGGGTAATGCATTAAGTGGTATACTCCACCTGTCGTTTTCGTACAATAATTATAAAGAAATCGAAGTAAAACACCAGAAATCCTCTGGATTCGTGCTTTCTGGGGCCCTAATTGACTGCAAAGGGACACCCTGCGCCATCTGTGATTTTCAGGTCAATTCAATTTTCACTCCGAGACCTCGTATTCCCATCGTTTTAGCATAGAAGCGCATACAACACTTTTTTTGTCTTTATCCCGTTCAAATGCGAGTTTATCGATTACCAGAGTGTTCTAAATTGTCGTAAAACTGTCCTGACCCTTTCGATTCTCATATCAGAGCCTTCTATAATTGTATATTGATCGAAATATGAGAGCTCGACGCCATTTTGGTTCTGATCATGACTGAGTTAAAAAATTGTTTTGAAAAATCCAAATTTTGAATGTGTCAGGACAATTCTTAGATGATCAGGAGTGATGTGTCAAAGTTTCGGACAGTTTGGTCTAATACCCTTAAAAAAAAGTGTTGTATTCAAATCGACTGATTTGAAGGATGTTTCACTTCACCTTAATTCCTGGTAGTTGGATGTGAATCAAATATGGCGGCGAAAATAATTACGTACAGTAGCTTAATCAACCCTTTGTTGTGCTTCGACGAGATCGTTTCGTGACAAAACATTCGGACTAAACGCGAACATCAGGAGTCAGACTAGTGATAATATTAAAATATAATAGTTTCATAAGTTTATTTGTACGTGAAATTATTTCAAGTTAGCTGGATGAAATTCACCAAGTATGCGGAAAATCGTCTCGAGTTGGTGGCTCGTCCGAGCGAAAAAGGCCTCGAGTGCAAAGTGTAAATACGTTTCCAATAAATATAAACGTATCGTAACGACTAATGACTACGGCAGTCAACGTGTCAATAAAAAGAAAGCGTATTACAGGTGTACTCATTTTCTCTGAGAATCTGGACTCGATGGTTGTACATGAACAAAAGCCAGAATCGGCACTTAGCTTATGGCAAGAAAGAACGCTCGACGTCTCTTCGCGATGCCTTTAAGTCTCCCTTTAATTTCTGTAGTTGGATGTGAATCAAATATGGCGGCGAAAATAATTACGTACAGTAGCTTAATCAACCCCTTGTTGTGCTTCGACGAGATCGTTTCGTAACAAAACTTTCGGACTAAACGTGAACATCAGGAGTCAGACTAGTGATAATAATCAAATATAACAGTTTTATAAGTTTATTTGTACGTGAAATTATTTTAAGTTAGCTGGATGAAATTCACCAAGTATGCGGAAAATCGTCTCGAGTTGCTGGCTCCTCCGAGCGAAAAAGGCCTCGAGTGCAAAGTGTAAATACGTTTCCAATAAATATAAATGTATCGTAATGACTAATGACTACGGCAGTAAACGTATCAATTAAAAAAACGTATTATAGGTGTACTCATTTTCTCTGAGAATTTGGACTAGATGGCTTTACAAGAAGGAATCTAGAAGTTGCGCACAAAATGTGCGGCTTCCAACAGGGCCAGAATCGGGAGGGCAATATTGGGGCCGTCGTTTCCTTCTTCCTTTTTCAATACGTCATGTGTACACAGTTTTGACACTGAAGGGGTCAACGACACTTCCTGGGACCTGCTGATCTCGGGCCCAAAGTAACTCGCTCTTCTTAATGAACCCTGAATTGAGGCAAAAAAGGGTCTCTGCCGTACAAAAAGCATCTCTGTAGTTGCTGAGAGATTCGAAAAAAAGAAAAGGGGTAACGCAGCATCCGAGTAAAGGGTCATTGTGGAGGAAAAAAACCCTTTCAAAAAATGGCCCAAGTCGAGGGAAAGGGAGAATATTTGGTCTACCGGGTGACAGACGTCCGAAACTCGAGGTGTTGTCCTTAACGATCGTTGAATGTTATTTCTTGGGTCTTGCTGAAGAACTTTATGTGATTTTTTTCTTCTTTAGAGGATGAAACGATGATATTCTAATTATCTCTAAATCTTCGTCCCACGTTTAATGTTTAAAGTGAAAACAAGTCGACGAACTTTATCGACGTCGGTAAAAAAGATTTTTTAAAATACCCTCGTTGCCGGCGTTGGTTTTTATATTGACAGCTGTGACGAATTATATTGAGTACTATAACTAAATGGCATACTTCACCTGTCGTTTTGGAACAATTATTATAAAGAAATCGAAGTAAAATTCAAGAAATCCTCTGGATTCATGCTTTCTGGGGGCCTAATTGACTGCAGAGGGACCCCCTGCGCCATCTGTGATTTCCAGGTCAATTAAAGTTTCACTCCGAGATCTCGTATTCCCATCGTTTTGGCATAGAAGCGCATAAAACACTTTTTTTGCCTTTATCCCGTTCAAATGCGCGTTGATCGATTACCAGAGTGTTCTAAATTGTCGTACAATTGTCCCGACCATCATGAAATTTAAATTTTATAACAATTTATTTGATAAGAAAATTGGGCATCTCGAAGATTGACCCCGGATGAGAGGAAGGTAGATAAATCAGAGTAACGACTCAACATAAACATGAACGTTGGTAACGTAGCTATTTCGAAAAAATTTGTTTCGCGATGTCGTTCAAGTTCCTATACGCGTTTCACTTCACCTTAAGGTGATGTTCACGAGGGACTTACAGTCTCGATGTTCATATTACAGAGTTCGAGCCGATTCGATACACCCTGTTCGGAGAAAAGTTTCATGAACATTGGTTCTTCAGATGCCACTTTCACATCCCCTTAACAAAGCAATGTACAAGGACTCGTGCAAAAAAAAAAAAACGATGAAAGAATCAATCAGTTTCCAAGAAATTCGATCGGGACATTCTACCGAGCTGGCTTTGCCACGAAATGTGGCGACTGAAAAAATGAAAGAAAATCGGGCATCTCGAAGATTGACCCCGGATGAGAGGAAGGTAGATAAGTCAGAGAGTAATGACTCATATCAAAATGAACGTTGGTAATGTAGCTATTTAGAAAAATTTGTTTACCGATGACGATCGAGTTCCTGAACGCGTTTCACTTCACCTTAAGGTGATGTTCATGAGGGTCAGGACCTTCCTTAGAGTCTCGACGTCTACATTACACAGTTCGAAACGATTCGGTACACCCAGTTCGAGGAGAAGTTTGATGAACGATTGGCTCCTCAGATGCCACTTTCACAGCCCCTTAACAAACCAATGTACAAGGACTCGCGCAAAAAAAGCGATGAAAGAATTAATAAATGTTTCCAGGAAATTCGATCGGGGCCTTCCTCCAAGCTGGCTTTGCCACGAAGCATGGTGAATAAAAAAAATGAAAGAAAATCGGGCATCTCGAAGATTGACCCCGGATGAGAGGAAGGTAGATAAGTCAGAGAGTAATGACTCATATCAAAATGAACGTTGGTAATGTAGCTATTTAGAAAAATTTGTTTACCGATGACGATCGAGTTCCTGAACGCGTTTCACTTCACCTTAAGGTGATGTTCATGAGGGTCAGGACCTTCCTTAGGTCTCGACGTCCACATTACAAAGTTCGAAACGATTCGGGAAAAAGTTTCATGAACGATTGGCTCCACGGATGCCACTTTCACAGCCCCTTAACAAAGCAATGTACAAGGACTCGCACAAAAAAAAAGAAGCGATGAAAGAATCAATCATCAATGTTTCACTTCATCTTAAGGTGATGTTCATGAGGGTCAGGACCTTCCTTAGGTCTCGACGTCCACATTACAAAGTTCGAAACGATTCGGGGAAAAGTTTCATGAACGATTGGCTCCACGGATGCCACTTCCACAGCCCCTTAACAAAACAATGTACAAGGACTCGTGCAAAAAAGCGATGAAAGAATCAAGGACTGAAAAAATGAAAGAAAATCGGGCATGTCGAAGATCGACCCCGGATGAGAGGAAGGTAGATAAATCAGAGAGTAACGACTCAGTTAGGAGATGATCGAGCTACCTGAGCTGGAATCGCTGCGGACGATTCTCGGTTTTTACTTGGAGCCATCAGGTGGCTGGAGACCTTACACCGAAGTAACGCGAAAGAAGCATCGCGAGGGGAGTAGGTGCAATTACAGCGGGACGAAACCCTTTTTCCCATAGGCCTAAATATAGCAAGTGTCACCCAATGGTCACACGTGTTCTGCCGTCGGGCACATCTGGTTGGCCGAGCAACTGCGAGTCTTTCCTCCATACAGCCGCACTCGACGTCTTGCCTGGCGTCATTTATTTTACAGAGACAAGTCCCGGAGCCTTTAAACGCGGAACCGCGCGTCTTTTGCCCGAGGACGTCTAAATAGTCGGCTCTGACTAATTAGACAGCCACGACGCCTTGGGGGGTTCCGATTTTCATTTATTGCCAGGGATTTTTATTTATACGCGTTAGCGTCGTATGGTTATGGAATTGCGTATGCGGCACTATCGATTAAGACACTATTTTTTAAGGGTATTGGATCGAACCGTCTAAAATGTTTACACATCACTCTTCAGCATCTTGGAATTACCCTTACATTTTCAAAATTTGGATTTTTAAACAGAATTTCTTAACTTAGCCCAGATTAGAACCAACATGGCGTCGAGCTCTCATATGTCGATCGATATCGAATTATAGAAGGCCCTAATATGAGAAACGAAAGTGTCAGGACACTTATACGACAGTTTAGAACACTTTGGTAATCGAGAAACTCGTATTCGACCGTGATAAAGGCAAAAAAAGTGTCTTATGCTCTTTGACGCTAAAACGATGGGAATACGAGGTCCAGGAGTGATGATTTAGTTGACATGGAAATCACAGATGACGCAGGGGGTCCCTCTGCAGTCAATTAGGGCCCCAGAAAGCATGAATCCAGAGGATTTCTGCAGTCTTACTTCGATTTCTTTATAATTATTGTATGTAAACGATAAGTGGAGTATGGCATTTAGTACAATACCCAATACAATTCGACACAGCTGTCAATATAAAAACCAACGTTGGCAATGGAGGTATTTAGAAAAATCTTCTTTACCGACGTCAATCAAGTTCACCTGTTTCACTTCACCTTAAACGCGGAACCGCGTGTCTTTTTCCCGAGGACGTCTAAACAGTCGGCTCTGACTAATTAGACAGCCACGACGCCTTGCGGGGTTCCAATTTTCATTTATTGCCAGGGATTTTCATTTATACATGTTAGAACAGTATAGTTACGGAATTGCGTATGCAGGAAAGTAATTAAGGTGAAGAGGAACGCTCATCAAATCAACAGATTCGAATGAGACTTTTTTTTAAGGGTATTAGATCGAACCGTCTGAAATGTTGACACATCACTCGTGAGTATTTAAGAATTATCCTGACATTTTGGATTTTTAAACATTTTTTAACGTAGCCCAGATCAGAACCAAAATGGCGTCGACCTCTCATATGTCGATCGATATACAATTATTGAAGGCTTCAATATGAGAAATGAAAGTGTCAGGACACTTGTACGACAGTTTAGAACACTTTGGTAATCGAGAAACTCGCCTTTGAACGGGATAAAGGCAAAAAACGTGTTCTATGCGCTTTCATACCAAAACGATGGGAATACTAGGTCTAGGAGTGAACATTTAGTTGTCATGGAAATCACAAATAGAGCAGGGGGTCCCTTTGCAGTCAATTAGGGCCTCAGAAACCATGAATCCAGGGGATTTCTGGAGTTTTACATCAATTTCTTGATATTTATTCTACGAAAACGACAGGTGGAGTATGCCATTTAGTACAATACCCAATACAATTCGACCCAGCTGTCAATATAGAAACGAACGTCGGCAACGTAGGTATTTAGAAAAATCTTTTCTACCGACGTCGGTCAAGTTCCCCGACTTTCTACCCTTCACCTTAGTCAAAAATACGATTGAGCAACTGGTAAAAAAGACTTGTAAACTCTAGGGCCTACTTTCAGCAGATTTTGAACACCTCCAAGTCCGATCGAGAGGCCGGCCAGTCTTTAAGTTCCGCGAAAGCGGCAAGGCAAAGCGAGTCGAGGCTTTCAAGAGCATCTCTAAAGGAGAGGAGTACTCGTCTTCGGTACTCGTGGATACTCGGAGGCGAAGTGTAAAAGGGGTCTAAACCCGAAGGGAGCGCGGCGGATAGCGCTGCGGCGCGGCCCGTTTTGAAATGCTGGGCAATATAGTGAGTTCGTTATGAGCCGGGCCCCGACGTGGTATGGCTCATAATTGTAGAGTCGAGGTTCGAACCGTGTACCTTCGGGCACTACGTTCTCCCGACCTGAGACCAATTGTCCAAAGAAAATTCCCTCGCGCCGACGGAAATCCCCGAATTCCAGGGGACGCTAGGCGGTCGCGACGGTCGCGACGCCCGCGGCGCTTCGGCCAACCATGAGGGGACCAAAATGGCCGCCGCCCGGCCGATCAGCTGATCGACCCGGCCCCGGGCCGCGCGGGAAAAGCGTTCCTCTCTCGGACAAAACATCTCAAGGCGAGCTTGAAAATTATTAGTTCGAGAATGTCTTAATCCCCGGCAGTGGAGCCGTGCCGCGTCTTCGCCTTAACATAAATTTTTTCGCCGGTTTCGCGTATATACAGTGCCGCATGCCACGCACGTAACGCGGCGTAGACGCGCCACCTTCGGCTCGTTCCCAAGCTGTCCGCCAGTTATCTCCTGGGGTGCATCTTTCGCGGCTTATTTTGCTCCTCCGGGTGACCTCTCCGACTGCGAATTCTGCGTAAAGGATGTTTCTGCAAGAATTTCTTATTGTATTCTTTTAGATCATCATTGAGGACGCTTTTCCGATTATTAAGATGATACGAAAGGCGCCGAGATATTTCATCGAGGTTGATAAATTATAATTCATTTGTACTCTTTTTGGTGGGAACGGCATTTTGAATACTCGAGTGGGAATATAAGCTGGCGCGTCCCGTTACCGACATTTATATTCATGTTGAAGTCTTTTGCAGTCTATGTCGAAAATTATACGAAATGGAGCGTTCTGTATGTCATTTCGGGAAAGTCGATGATGAAGAGATGGATGTAAAACTGTCGAAATCCCGGGAATTCATTATTCTAACGACTGTTTAGGGCCAACTGCGCCATCTGTGACGTTTAGCTGCAACTAAATTTTTCCTCTAAAAACCCACGCTAGCCCCGCGATAAGCCAGCATTCTCTTGCAATCGCTGGTTAAAGTATTTTCCATATTTTCTCATCTGACTCTGTAATATTCCATTTCTACGGTATTCTAAATTGTTCGAACTAGGTCCTGAAACTCTTCATTTTCGATTCTAACTCTCCAAGAAGCGTAAAACATCGAAAACGTGCCCGGACCACGCCATATTAGTTCTAGTCCGTGATAAATAAATAAATTTTTGATGAAAAATGAAATTTCACGAGTTTCAGGACCTACTTTAGGGCCTTTATATTCACATGGTAAAATTTGAAACGAATCGGTACTCCCAACTCGGAAAATACTTTATATATATATACACAAATATATAAGCTGACACTTTCATATCGCCTTAATCATAATCGGCATTGACGATGCTCTTTGGTTCGAGACATAGTCCTCGAAATTCAGATCAACATGAATAGTCCATAAATACATATGGCTCGGAAGATCAGCAGAGGAATGAAACGTGGAATCAATTGCGTTTTTTATTCAATTTAACCACTTTCACTTGTACGTACAGAAGTGTTCAGGGGATGTGAAAGTGTCATCCGAAAGTTTAATCGTTCATGAAACTTTTCTCCGAACGAGGTGTACCAAATCGTTTCAAACTTTACAACGTGAACGTGGAAGCCTTAAGGTACGTCCTGAAGCTCATGAAATTTCAATGTGCATACAAATTTGTGAAAACATCTATTAACAAATATTATAAAAAATAGAAATTTTATGGGCGTCAGTAACTTCTTTATGGCTTCCATAGTCATGTTAAGTTTGAAAGGGTTCGATACCCTGACTTCGGAGAAAAGTTTCACACGCGAGACCTCTTTCCCGCCACTTTCATATCACCTTAACAAATTCGCGACCGCTGACGTGAATTCACGTCATTTTGAATTCTATTCCTGATTGCCGCTGACGTGAATTCACGTCAGCGGCAATCAGGAATTTTAAATTCTATTCCTGGTTGCCGTTGACGTGAATTCACGTCATTTTGAATTCTATTCCTGGTTGCCGCTGACGTGAATTCACGTCATTTTAAATTCTATTCCTGGTTGCCGCTGACGTGAATTCACGTCATTTTGAATTCTATTCCTGGTTGCTGCTGACGTGAATTCACGTCATTTTAAATTCTATTCCTGATTGCCGCTGACGTGAATTCACGTCATTTTAAATTCTATTCCTGGTTGCCGCTGACGTGAATTCACGTCATTTTGAATTCTATTCCTGGTTGCTGCTGACGTGAATTCACGTCATTTTAAATTCTATTCCTGATTGCCGCTGACGTGAATTCACGTCATTTTAAATTCTATTCCTGATTGCCGCTGACGTGAATCACGTCCATAACGATACACGATACGAGTTTGCGGCAACCAGTTTCAGAATTTCATTATTTTCGTCGGCACTCAGTATTTTAAACGGAAAAAGTTTGCCAGTCGCGAATGTGTTAATTTGGTTTATTTGTTTCTCCGCGGAGATTAAGAGTTACGGCATTCGTGTCCCAAAGACACTGCGGAGAGTTCATCTCGAAGATCCAAATGGGCTTCCATGGGATGCCGAGGAGTATGCGGCTTTATTAAGTCTGCGGCTCGCGGTATTAAGACGCGGTCGAGGAGACTCACCCCCAAGCCGAAGGGGATAAATAACCCCAGACAGCTTGAGAATAACTTAAGGCCGCCCGGAATTCCCTAGGCAATGTTCCGGCTGAAAAATCGGCAGTTAAACGGCGACTACATTTTCACCCACGAGGGAAGAAAAGACGATGTCCATTTCAAATAGAACTTTCCACGCACTTTTTCTTTCCCTACCAATTGATCTCATACCCCTTACTCCTTTCTTTTCTACGAATTTGACCGAGAAATAAGCATTGATAACTAAATAATTAGATAAACGATTTGGCAATCCATCAAATACCGAGGTAGATATTAAGCTCTTCACATACAATATCGTGTGAGGAACGTGGTATATCAATCGGGCCAAACGTGATAAAAACGTGTGAGAGGCGTGGTTTGTCAATCGGGCCAACGTAAACAAAACGTATGAAAGACGTGTGAGACTTGAACGTTCAGCCAAACCGTGATATGGCCCGATGTATGATTGACATATTTGTTGTTCATGGCACATGCTATTGAAATTTAACCTCTTCATCTACAATATCGTTTGAGAGACGTTGTATATCAATTGGGCCAAACGTGAACAAAACGTGTGAGAGACGTGGTACGTCAATCGGGCCAAACGTAAGCAAAACGTGTGACAGACGTGTGAGACTTCGAACGTTCTGCCAAACCGTGAAATGGCCCGATGTATGACCGACATTTTTCTTGTTTATGGCACGGGCTATTGGCATTTAAATCGTAGGGCAAGGGGTTAAACAACACGGGCGGTAATCCTTTTGTTTTCCCGGGAAAACCTAAAAAGATACTTTCCGGACGAAAGGCCGCATAAAAATGCAAGCAAACCTAAATAATCGAGAAAATAATTGGACCGATCGGTACACGAGAAAAAACCTGATTAAAGATAAAGTAGGGTAGTTTTCCTTCTACAAGGAGATTAAGGTGATGTGAAAGTGGCGTCGAAAAGGTTTTGTTTAAAAAACTTTTCTCCCAACTCGGTTTACCGAATAGTTTGAAACGTTACAACGTGAATAGGGAGACTATATGGAAGGTCCTGAAACTCATGAAATTTCAATTCTTTTGAAATTTGTGTATAGGTATTTTTAAAATAATTTCTAAAAACTGAAATTTCGCGAGTTTCAGGGCCTACCTTAGGATCTCCTAATTCACGTTTCAAAGTATGAAACGATTTGAGGCACCCAGTTCTATGAAAAGTTTTATGAACGATTGAGCTTCCGGATGCCACATTCACATCCCCTTAAGGTGGTGTGAAAGTGACGTGGAAGAGGTTTTGTTTATAATACTTTTCTCCCAACTCGGTTTACCGAACAGTTTGAAACGTTACAACGTGAATAGGGAGACTATAAGGAAGGTCCTGAAACTCATGAAATTTCAATTCTTTTGAAATTTGTGTATAGGTATTTTTTAAATAATTTCTAAAAACTGAAATTTCGCGAGTTTCAGGGCCTACCTTAGGATCTCCTAATTCATGTTTCAAAGTATGAAACGATTTGAGGCATCCAGTTCTATGAAAAGTTTTATGAACGATTGAGCTTCCGGATGCCACTTTCACATCCCCTTAAGATGGTGTGAAAGTGACGTGGAAAAGGTTTTGTTTATAATACTTTTCTCCCAACTCGGTTTACCGAACAGTTTGAAACGTTACAACGTGAATAGGGAGACTATAAGGAAGGTCCTGAAACTCATGGAATTTCAATTCTTTTCAAATTTGTTTACAGGTATTTTAAAAATAGTATATAAAAAATGAAATTTCGCGAGTTTCAAGACCTACCTTAGGGTCTCCATATTCACGATTTAAAGTATGAAACGATTTGAGACACCCAGTTCTATGAAAAGTTTTATGAACGATTGAGCTTTCGGATGCCACTTTCACATCCCCTTAAGAGTACCTCTTTTGAGACGCGGAACCTGACAAAGGCAGATAGGTGTAAAGAAGAACAGTCTATCAAAATAACCGAATGAGTTATTCGACGATTAGCGGAATAATCAATTACTCCATTAGGAAGGACGTAGGGTGGTTTTCTTTTTTTTTCCCGGCGGCGAAAATCAAAAAGCACTGGGGGAGAGGTGGCTCGGGTGGTGGAAGACCGCACGGTATAAATTCAAAGTAGATTAATATTGTCCCGGGGTACTGTCAGGGCGGCAAACTTATGGCGCTAATTCGGGGAGGAATTATTACTTGGGGTTGTCTCGAGTCACCCTGTAACACTCATGTGTTTTGCCGTGAGGCTTCCTGCAGTTAAGGGAGACTCGGCGTACGTGCCCGCGGGATATTAAGGGACTTCGGGATCTCCTTCGCGAATGGAAAGGAAAACCTCTCCTTGGCCAACCTGGGGGAGGATTTTATGAGCCGTGAACGAGATCGGGATTTGTCGGGCCGGAAAAGAGAGGGAAAAGGTTCAACAGGTTGAGAGAAGACGAGGGAGATCTCCATGAGAAGTCTCGCAAAGACCGGACATTTCCCTCTTTCTTTGTTTTATTTTAATGTTGCTCCTTTTATTTTTCACGAGAGCGGACCTCTTTGGAAGATTTATTTTCTCTTTCAAAGCCTAGGGAAAACTAAGAGAGGGAAAAGATTCAACAGGTTGAGAGGACAAAGGAGACCTCGATGAGAAGACTCGCAAAGACCGGACACTTCCCTCTTTCTTTATTTTATTTTAATGTTGCTCCTTTTATTTTTCACCAGAGCAGACCTCTTTGGAAGATTTATTTTCTCCTTCAAAGCCTAGGGAAAATTAAGAGAGGGAAAAGATTCAGCGGGTTAAGAGGACGAGGGAGACCTCGATGAGAAGACTCGCAAAGACCGGACACTTCCCTCTTTCTTTGTTTTATTTTAATGTTGCTCCTTTTATTTTTCACCAAGGAGGACCTCTTCAAAAGGTTGATTTTCTCCTTCAAAGCCTAGGGAAAACTAAGAGAGGGAAATGATTCAACAGGTTGAGAGGACAAAGGAGACCTCGATGAGAAGTTTCGCAAAGATCGGACAGTTCCCTCTTTCTTTGTTTTATTTTAATGTTGCTCCTTTTATTTTTCACAAGAGCGGACGTCTTTGAAATATTGATTTTCTTCTTCAAAGCCTAGGCAAAACTAACAAGGAAGGTATCCCAGATCGATCTCTCCGATTTGATTTCTTTTATAATATGTTATAGTAGACTAAAAACTAAGCGACAAGTATTTTTTTTTTATCTGCCCTTAAACCCTTTAAGGGGGTGAAACCACCATTCAAAGTAAGGCATATCAAGGGGCGATTTGGCAGTTTCACCCACAAGAGCATAATATTTTTTAACCAATTCACCTGGAAAAGCTTTCTCAGAACGAGAAAGGAAAAATATAATCTTCTCAATTAAAAATAATTAAAGGGTTAGCTACCCCTCACAGGGGTGAGCGTTCGAGGGTAGTTGCCCTGGCCAATATTTTTTCTCGAAAAAATCCAAAGACACGGCGTATTTGCTTCGTGTTCATACGCTACATATATTTCTTTCAGATGTTTATACTTGAATTTGACCATTTTTTGCATAAACGTAATCATATTTAGGGGTGATTCACCCATTAATTTTTTTTTTTTAATTGAGAAAATTATATTTTTCATTTCTCGTTATGAGAAAGCTTTCCCAGGTGGATTGGTTAAAAAATATTATGTTCTCGTGGGTGAAACTGCCAAATCGCCCCTTGACATGCCTTAATTTGGACGGTGGTTTCACCCCCTTAAGGTGAAGTGAAACACGTCGAGGAACTTGATCGACGTCGATAAAGAAGATTTATCTAAATGCCCACGTTGCCGACGTTCGTTTTAATATTGACAGCTGTATCGAATTATATTGGGTATTGTACCAAATGGCATACTCCACCTGTCGTTTTCGTACAATAAATACCATGAAATCGAAGCAACACTCCAGAAATCCTCTGGATTCATCCTTTCTGGGGCCCTAATGGACTGCAGAGGGACCCCCTGCGCCATCTGTGATTTCCAGGTCAATTAAATTTTCACTCCGAGACCTCGTATTCCCATCGTTTTAGCATAGAAGCGCATACAACACTTTTTTTTCCTTTATCCCGTTCAAATGCGAGTTTACCGATTACCGGAGTGTGCTAAATTGTCGTAAAATTGTCCTGATCCTTTCGTTTCTCATATCGGACCCTTCGATAATTGTATATTGATCGAAATATGAGAGCTCGACGCCATTTTGGTTCTGGTCTGGGCTGAGGTAAAGAATTTTTTAAAAGAATCCAAATTTTGAATGTGTCAGGACAATTCTTAGATGATCAGGTGTGATGTGCCAAAGTATCGGACAGTTTGGTCCAATATCCATAAAAAAAAAAGTGTGTCTTCAAATCGACTGATTTGAAGGGGGTTTCACTTCACCTTAAACATCTTCTCTGCAGTCGTGGGATTTTAGTGAGAAATATTTTTCTTCCCTGGACGCGCATCAGTTCTAGTGACTTGGCTTTCCAGGTAGGGCCAGGGTATCATCTCTTCTCGGGATAATCCAAATAATTGAAACAATTACCATGGCCTTATCTTAACCGAGACACTGAACAGTCACCGCCTCTTGGAATCCTCGAGATGTCGCAAGATCGCGGATCTGCTTAATTTCTTCTCGGAAGGAGAAAACGCATCCGAAAGACCTAAAAAGAAAATCCGCCCATCCCCGTGTAGAATCACGTGGCCTAGTTTTATTTATCTCCGAGCTACCGTTCCTACGAAAGCCGGACCTTTACGAGTAGTCGAATCGCTTAGCCGGGAAGAAAGTTCCGGGATGCACCCGGAGTGCCATCGGAGTATCTGGAGCGCGAAGAACGTCGAACGTCAAACTCTAATCGGCGATAAAACTCGAAAAAGAATGGCAGGCCCGATAAAAAAGGTGGAGCACCAGGTAGAGATTAAATGGCCGTTTTTAGGCGGTCACTGACATCGCGCTTGGGTATACCCCGTGCTACCGAGTGACCATGAGTTTTCCGCTCGACCGGCTCCGAGGAGCTGGACTTCCTGGGTCCCGGTTCGATCGAAACCCCGAGATCGACAGGGGACCCCGGATCGACCGTTCTATTTCCTCCTGCTTCCGCCAAAGTCTCGCTTCTTTTCTACTTTTCAATTAGGACCCATCTACCCTCGCACGCATGGACAAGTCCATGGTCTACCCACTGAACCCCAAAACTAACACTTATGTAACTTAAAACTAACCAAAAACTCTTCAATTAGGACCCAACTACCCACACACGCATGGACAAGTCCACGGTCTACCCACTGAATCCCAAACCTAACACTTATGTAACTTAAAACTAACAAAAAAATTCTTCAGTTAAGACCCACCTACCCTCACACGCATGGACAAGTCCACGGTCTACCCACTGAACCCCAAACCTAACACTTATGTAACTTAAAACTAACCAAAAACTCTTCAGTTAGGACAAACATACCCTCACACGCATGGACAAGTCCACGGTCTACACATTGAACCCCAAACCTAACACTTATATAACTTAAAACTAACAAAAAACTCTTCAATTAGGACCCACCTACCCTCACACGCATGGACAAGTCCACGGTCTACCCACTGAACCCCAAACCTAACACTTATGTAACTTAAAAATTACAAAAAACATAACGTTTGTTGCAATGTAATAACCTAACAGTTATGTAACTTAAAACTAATAAATAACGTAACGTTTGCTACGATATAATAACGTAACAGTTGCGTAACTTGAAACTAACAAATAACGTTTGTTACAACCTAACTGTTACGTAACTTAAAACGAACGAATAACGTAACGTTTGATACAATATAATAACCTAACAGTTACGTAACTTAAAACTAACAAATAACATAACGTTTGTTGCAATGTAATAACCTAACAGTTGCGTAACTTAAGACTAATGAATAACATAACGTTTGTTGCAATGTAATAACCTATCAGTTATGTAACTTAAAACTAATAAATAACGTAACGTTTGTTACAACCTAACAGTTACGTAACTTAAAACTAACAAATAACATTACGTTTTTTGGAATGTAATAACCTCACAGTTACGTAACTTAAAACTAACAAATAACATTACGTTTGTTACAATGTAATAACCTAACAGTGACGTGATTTAAAACTAACGAATAACATAACGTTTGTTGCAATGTAATAACCTACCAGTTACGTAACTTAAAACTAACAAATAACGTTTGTTACAATATAATAACCAAACAGTTATGTAACTTAAAACTAACAAATAACATAACATTTACATACAAATCATACATTACAACTGCAACCTCCGTTGAAAGCCCATTTTTCCAGGTGTCATCATTTATAGCAATCCACCTTCCTCCTCCTGCATCAGATACGGCAGTATGTTTCTTCCCTTCGATGGACCGTCCGAAAATTCGATTATCGGCACCATTTCTCTCCCAATCATTTCAGATAATCGGCGTTCTAACGTAATCCGTCTAGGAGGGTCCCGGCCAACCTGGATTCCAGAATGAAGAGCCCAGAGTCCAGACTCGTCCTCGAGGAGGGCCCGAGAAGGGCTCGGTCGGTCGCCGATGACAGTGTAAGATTTCCACACGATCGAGCCCCGGTTCCCGCGTTAGATACGGTAAGCGGGCCGGAGTGGTGCGGAGTGGTGCGGAATGGTTGAGGAGCGGTGCGGAGCGGTGCGGAATGGCGTCCCCTAAACTCCGCGAAGCGACGACCTCGCGGGGTCCGGTCCGGGCCGAGATGGACGCAGACCGAGGACTCTAGAGTCAGTCTCAGAGACGAACCATGCTTCCGCCCGACACAAAGGCCGCCTTCATGGGGCACCGCGGATATGTTCGATGTACCCAGTGACCCAGCCGCTTCGGCACTAGGTTCGTTCGCGTTGTCTTGTGGCGGTCTTAGCATATATATATTAGAAGTTCTTCCTTCGACACGGGCCTTCGACAGCCCAGCGGTTACGCTCACCGCTCATACCATGTAGCCTCTCGGGTTCAAATCCCGCTCAGGAGAGATTTTTCGGTGTCTAAGGCAGGGTCTGTCTGATAGCCTTACCGACGAGTCCACACAAGCAGACCGGGGACGAAACACAACAAACTGGGCACACTACCATCACCCCACACACCAGTGCCAAAGTCTGCACTTTCTACCCTCGAGGGTAACGAGGGCACTACACTTTTCTTCAAAGGTGCAGAAGGGTAAATACACTTTCGTCGACGTCCCGAACGCCAAGAAGCTCAAGAAAGTATTAGGTGGACCGGAAAGTAATGTCGTTTCTGCGCATTGAATTTAATGTAAGAACACGACATTACTTTCTGGTCCACCTAATACAAGATGGCCGATTTAGCGCGGCAGTATGCGATTTTGAAGCTATTCGAATCGGATGATGATGAAAACGAAGATGTAATGCTCTCTCCATTACATCTTCTAGCAAATGATGAAGTAATACATCATTTGTACTAAATAATGATTGTACAATTTTTCAACGATTACGTACAAAATTAAAACGCTAAATCGTTCTATACACGAAGAAAATGTATTAATCATTATTTCTTTTTATATTACGTTGAGATCTTGGGACACACTTTGTATTTTCCTGTTTGTTGGTCTTTTCAATCTTCATATTTGCCGCCGAATTCTCGGCCTACGTTTTTATAACATCTTGCACTAGGTTCGTTCGCGGTGTCTGTACTTTCTATCCTCGAGGGTAATGAAGGTACTACACTTTTCTTCAAAGGTGCAGAAGGATAGATAAACTTTCGTCGACGTCCCGAACGTCAGAAAGCTCAAGAAAATACAAGATGGCCGATTTAGCGGGACAATGTGCGATTTTCAAGCTATTCGAATCGGATGATGATGAAAACGAAGATGTAATGCTTCCTCCATTACATCTAGCAAATGATGATGATAGGGATAATATATGATGCAGTAATACATAATTTGTACCAAATGATGATCGCTCAATTTTTCAACGATTACGTGCAAAATTAAAACGCTGAATCGTTCTATACACGAAGAAAATACGTATTTCTATTTATTAGTATTTCTATTTATATTACGGTGAGATCTTGGACAAACTTTGTATTTTCCTGTTGGTTGGTCTTTTCAAATTTGCCGCCGAATTCACGGCCTACGCTTTTATAACATCTTGCACTAGGTTTGGTCGCGGTGTCTGCATTTTCTACCTTCGAGGGTAACAAGGGTACTACACTTTTCTTCAAAGGTGCAGAAGGGTAAATACACTTTCGTCGACGTCCCGAACGCCAAAAAGCCCAAGAAAGTACAAGATGGCCGATTTAGCGGGACAATGTGCGATTTTGAAGCTATTCGAATCGGATGATGATGAAAACGAAGATGTAATGTTCCCTCCATTACATCTTCTAGAAAATGATGAAGAGAACTTTAGTTGCAACCAAACGTCACAGATGGCAACGTTGGTCCTAGATAGTCGTTAGAATAATGAATTCCCGGAATTTCGACAGTTTTACGTCGATCTCTTCATCATTACTTTACTGAAACAACATACCGAACGTTTCGGTCCGCATAATTCTCAACGTAGACAGTAAAAAACCAACATAAATATAAATGTCGGTAACGGGACGCACCAGCTTATATTCCCAGATGAGTATTCAAAATGACGTTCCTACCAAAAAGGGTATAGATGAATTTTAATTTATCGAGCTGGATTAAATTTCTGAGCGCCTTTCGTATCATCTTAACATTCCGTAGAATATAAGATAATCTTCAGTGGGGAGGTCCCGATCTATCCCGGGAGGAGGGGAGAAGAATGAGAAAGGGACGTCCGGAAACGGTAGAAGGCACGAGA
Source organism: Orussus abietinus (assembly GCF_000612105.2). Lineage (NCBI taxonomy): Eukaryota > Metazoa > Arthropoda > Insecta > Hymenoptera > Orussidae > Orussus > Orussus abietinus. The sequence goes on along the minus strand of NW_019394397.1, from coordinate 93,321 downwards.
TCGCGAGTGATTTAGCCCTAGATCCCCGACTGGGGCGGTGGATCTTAGTGTGTCGCTTAGCACCCCATCCTGCGGGATCTTCACCCCGGCGTCCACCCCTAGAAGTCCTGCCCGGAGGGCTGGAGGGCTGCGTCTGTCGTGAGCATTACTCACTTTCTAGACGCCTACTCGCGCGCCCCTCTTCCCGAGCCATCCCGGAGCCATCCCCGAGACGCTCACTGACTACATTAGGGGACAAATCTTTATCCTACGGGGTGTGTACCTCCGGAGAGACTGGACAGCCGAAGGGATCGCTGTCCTGGACGCGCTACTGACTCGCGTCGCATCCCTTAATACTGTAGGGTCTCGCGCCCTACCTCACCCCTGTCACACGATAATTCGCGGATTTCGATCTTTTGTAAATTTCTACAGTTAATTATCGTTTAGTATTGTATATGTAATTTTGTTTTCTTGCTCAGTCTTTTTTACTAGTTCTCTTAACAAGTCGTATTGGATTGTTTAATAGAATTTGATACTTCCTATTCCCGATAGTATACACTAGCATGTAAATGAAACCACACACTGGGTTCAAAAACAAATCGACGCAGAGAATATCGGTGTCACGTAAACATAAATGTAGGATTTAGATAGCGAAAGAACCAAGGGTTCTTTTGTATAAAGCCGACAACGACTTGTGGAGTCTGTGACCCTAACTCTTGCGTTGCTAGTCTCCTGGAGAAGTTCATACCGTACAGATGGTCCTTCCTCGTGAAATTAAAATTAAAGAAATCAAATTAACTTTAATATTGAGTAATTCATTCTCCCATTTCCATTAAGTCGCGAAACGAGGTGTAACAGAAGATAACGATAGGGCTAGCGCAATACAAATGTAATGTTACTTCTTAACAAGTCGCGAAACGAAATAAACAAATATACGATAGGGCTAGCGAAATACAGATGCTCACTTAAATTAGAATTTTACGAATCAGAAAATATAAGTCTCTCTAAATTTGACTGGCCTCAATCCAGGGGATTCACTGCACTCGTTTCGGGCGAGAAGGTTGTGTATCCCGTCGCAGGAGGATGAAAGGGTGGTCACGTATGGGCAGCAACAAACGTTCTTCTCTTATGCTCCATCCTGGAACCCTTGGACGCTTAGTCCTTCCTAACGATGCGCACCGGACGAAGGTTGTCGGTAGAGAGAGCGAAAACGCTGGCCTTCCGATACCACCGAAATCGTAGCACCGGAGAGATTACTCGGACAATGTTAGGTCGGGGATCGTTTACTCGGGAGCGGTGATGGCGATTACCCGAGGGTGTCGATCGGACCTGGCCTCGTGGGTATGTTTTTNCAGTATTGGGTCGCGAGATATCTCGTCCAAGGTAACGAAAGGGTTAATTTCGGGTTTTTCCCCGTCGGTTTTAGCATAGAACAGCATACGACACTTTTTTTGCCTTTATCCCGTTCAAATGCGAGTTAATTACCAAAGTGTTCCAAATTGTCGTAAAATTGTCCTGACCCTTTTGATTCTCATATTAGTAATAATAATTCGATATCGATCGAAATATAAGAGCGTGACGGCATTCTGGTTCTGGTCCGGACTAGGTTAAAAAAATTGTGTCAAAAATCCAAATTTTCAATGTGTCAGGATAACGCCTAGGTGCTCACGAGTCATGTGTCAAAATTTCATACAGTTTTATCCAATACCCTGAAAAAAAAGTATGTTATTCAAATCGACTCAATTGAAGGGGGTTTCACTTCAGCTTAATATATTTATCCCTTTGGCTACTAAGAGCGCCTGAAGGCGTCCGACGTTTGGTGCAATATTGCCTGCACGGTCAGACGAATTTCGCCCCTATGCCGAAATGACCCCGTGTTAAAAATAAAACGTTAGAAAGTACAGAAGTCGCTGACGAAGAGATCCGAGAGGCGGTCCGTAAAATCGGGTGACGTTAAAAACATAAGAGGGAAAATCCGGTGCTAACAATGTTACGAGGTACGGGAGATATCGAATGTCGTCGGGTCGCTCGACGAGAATCTCGGGCATGTCTCGGGTTGCGTTCGGACATAATAAAGCGTGTCGTAGAGGCACGCCACATGTCGGCGTCACGTGTGTCCGCGGCCGGCCGCGGGAGCGAGAGAGACGCCACGCGCCGACGGCTGCGGGGCCGAGAGAGAGGGCCAGAGACACCGAGGGAGCGCTCGACTAATCTGTCGGTGGTTACCCGGTCGACGTGGTGAGGTTAGGATCAACAAACAGAAGCTTAGTTGTGCCGCGAGAGGATGCCCGGCGTTAAGTGGCCGGGATGCCACGAGGGGCAGCACCGAGACAGAAAACCGTGCAAGCCATTTCGACTTAACCGGATGTCTAACAAGGAAGGTATCCCCGGTCGATCTCTCCGAAATGATTTCTTTTATAATATGTTATAGTAGACTGAAAACTAAGCGACAAGTATTTTTTCTTATCCGCCATTAAACACTTTAAGGTTAAGTGAAACACGTCGGAGAACTTGATCGACGTCGATAAAGAAGATTTTTCTAAATGCCTACATTGCCGACGTTCGGTTTTATATTGACAGCTGGGTCGAATTATATTGGATATTGTATCAAATGGCATACTCCATCTGTCGTTTTCGTACATTAAATATCAAGAAATCGAAGTGAAACTCCAGAAATCCTCTGGATTCATGCTTTCTGGGACCCTAATTGACTGCAGAGGGACCCCCTGCGCCATCTGTGATTTCTAAGTCAATTCAATTTTCACTCCGAGACCTCGTATTCCCATCGTTTCGGCATAGAAGCGCATACAACACTTTTTTGCCTTTATCCCGTTCAAATGCGAGTTTATAGTTTACCAGAGTGTTCTATATTGTCGTAAAGTTGTCCTGACCCTTTCGTTTCTCATATCAGAGCCTTCGATAATTGTATATTGATCGAAATAAGAGAGCTCGACGCCATTTTGGTTCTGGTCTGGGCTAAGTTAAAAAGTTTTTTTGAAATTTCCAAATTTTGAATGTGCCAGGACAATTCTTAGATGATTAGGAGTGATGTGTCAAAGTTTCGGACAGTTTGGTCTAATACCCTTAAAAAAAAGGGTTGTCTTCGAATCGACTGATTTGAAGGGGGTTTTACTTCGCCTTAATATACGTATATTCCACTTCATGGGTTGCGTGGGGTACTATCCAACTTTCACGAGGGTCATAACCCTAGTAGCATAGAATAATTTCTAAATATTTCTTTGTAATCTTTGCTAAATATCTCAAGCAACAGATTTTTTAAGATGTAGATTTCAGTCTAAGATATTTGAAATAATTGTTGAAAATCTCAATGACATATTTANATAGATAATATTCTGAAGCAAACGTTTTGCAAATATTTCAAATGTCTGGTAAATATTGACAAAATGTACGATATTCGTTGAATGTATAGAAAATATAGGACAAATATTTTGTGCTACTAGGGAAAACTCAGGTCTAGCAGGATGATATCAGAAAATAGGAATATTTAAAAAACATCGACACTACCGATAACGTCGATTTCTAATCTTCGAGAGTCACGGACGCCCCGACGGACTTAAGGGTACCTAATTTGTAGATCAATAGTGGATATATAATTTTCATCTACAATAGACATAGATATTTACATACATCCTTTAGATATCTTTTTAGGTGGATGATGGTCGATATACATTTACTATACCTATAGACCTAATTTAGACGATTAATTTGCGTATATTCCACTTCATTCCCGACGGACTCAGGGGTACCTAATTTGTAAATCAATAGTAGATATATAATTTTCATCTACAATAGACATGGATATTTATATACATCCTTTAGATATCTTTTTAGGTTGATAATAGACGATATACATTTACTATACCTATAGACCTAATTTAGACGATTAATTTACGTATGTTCCACTTCATGGGTTGCCTGGGGTACTATCCAACTTTCCGAGGCTCATAAAACCCAGGTCAGCAGATGAAATCAGAAAATAGGAATATTTAAAAAACATCGACACTACCGAGGACGTCGATTTCTAATCTTCGAGAGTCACGGACGCCCCGATGGACTCAGGGGTACCTAATTTGTAGATCAATAGTGGATACATTACAGTGAAACACCGAAATCTGGAGAATATCGACTTTCACCGGTGAATGTCAACATTCACATAGTCGCTTAGGGTATGTCCGAAATATTTGCTAAATACCCTTATTTCTGACTTACACCGGTAAATGTTGACATTCACCGGTGTGTGATTGTCGACACACACTGGAGAGGGTCCGAATGTACAACAATGTAATGAAATATTCGATCTTTCACCGACGTATTTGGTATCTGTTGACATTCACCGGTGAAAGTCGACATTCTCCAATTTCGGTCATTCACGGTAACAGATATATAATTTTCATCTACAATAGACATGGATATTTATATACATCCTTTAGGTATCGTTTTAGGTGGATGATAGAAGATATACATTTACTATACTTATAGACCTAATTTAGACGATTAATTTAGGTATGTTCCACTTCATGGGTTGCCTGGGGTACTATCCAACTTTCCGAGGCTCATAAAACCCAGGCCAGCAGATGAAATCAGAAAATAGGAATATTTAAAAAACATCGACACTACCGAGAACGTCGATTTCTAATCTTCGAGAGTCACGGACACCCCGACGGACTCAGGGGTACCACCCCACTCACTCCGGTACCAGATTCCATAACTTATTCAGCGTTTAGGGCGTCCGCCCCATAAATCACGAAGCATTTTCAGATTTCGTTTTATCGGAAGCCCGGCCAACACGCCGCGTAACGCGGCAAATACTGACCACTGACCTGGCAGCCATAAATATCGCCATTAATATTAAGTTAGGCGCCCCGAAGAGAAAGATGGCGACCGCGTGGACGTCGGAAACGAAGAGGGCGCGAGAAGTGAAGAGAGAAAAAAGCAAAGGAAAAAAAGAAAGGAAGATTCAGAGAATTTCGGGAATATGTATCCCGTATGCGGGGGACGGATCTCATATAGAGGACACAGCTGGGAATTGGCCTCTAGGATCAATTCATAGCTGGACCGCATTTCCAGCTGTGTCGCAGGGGGTCGCAGGGGAAGGGGAAGAGCGTGACCTCGAGGCTTCTGGGGGGAAATGTCGGTTTTTTCTATCTACGAAGTTAAGGTGATATGAAAGAGTCAGCCTATATATATGAGAAGTCAAATCGTTGGGGAAAGTATTCCCTGAATTGGGTGCACAAAGTAGTTTCAAATTTTACCACGGGAATGTGGAGGCCCTAGGGTAGGTCATGACACTCGTGAAATTTCATTTTTCATGAAAAATTAATTTACTCATCATGGACTGGAACCAACATGACGAGGTCCGGGGACGTTTTCGATGTTTTACGCTTCTTGGAGGATTAGAATCGAAAGTGAAGAGTTTCAGGACCCAGCTCGAACAATTTAGAATACCGTAGAAATAGAATATTACAGAGTCAGATGGTAAAATATGAAAAATACTATCACCAATGATTGCAAGAGAATGCTGGCTAACGCGGGTTTTTAGAGCAAAAAATTAGTTGTGGCTAAACGTCACAGATGGCGTCGTTGGTCCTAAACAGTCGTTAGAATAATGAATTCCCGGGATTTCGACAGTTTTACATTAATCTCCTCGTCATTACTTTACCGAAATGACGTATGAACGCTTCAGTTAGTATAATTCTCAACGTAGACTGTAAAAGTCTTCAGCATAAATATAAATGTCGGTAACGGGACGCGCCAGCTTATGTTCCTACTTGAGTATTCAAAATGTCATTCCCACCAAAAAGGGTTTAGATGAATTTTAATTTATCGACCTCGATTAAATTTCTCATGGAGTCCCAAAAATAGATCCTGAGACTCATGAAATGTCACTGTTGATCAAAAATTTAATTACTTATCATGGATTGGAACCAATATGGCGTGGTCCAGGCACGTTTTCGATGTTTTACTCTTTTTGGAGGATTAGAATCGAAAGTGAAGAGTTTCAGGACCTAGTTCGAACAATTTAGAATACCGTAGAAATGGAATATTACAGAGTCAGATGGGAAAATATGGAAAATACATTCACCAACGGTTGCAAGAGAATGCTGGCTTGTCACGGGGCTAACACGTGTTTTTAGAGGAAAAATTTAGTTGCAGCCAAACGTCACAGATGGCGACGTTGGTCTTAAACAGTCATTAGAATAATGAATTCCCGGGATTTTGACGATTTTACCTCGATCTCTTCATCATTACTTTACCGAAATGGCATATGGAACGCTTCATTTCGTATAATTCTCAACGTAGACTGTAAAAGTCTTCAACATGAGTATAAATGTCGGTAACGGGACGCGCCAGCTTAAGTTCCTACTTGAGTATTCAAAATGTCATTCCCACCAAAAAGGGTATAGATGCATTTTAATTTATAGACCTTGATTAAATTTCTCAGCGCCTTTCATATCATCTTAGGGTCGCAGATGACGAGGTGTGCTAGGAACTGCCCGGAGTGCGGAAAGATCGATTTATATCGTCACGAGATATCGCGGCGACTTTCCCGGTCGGCTTGGTAATGGCTTCCGAGAGCTGGGTGGAGACGCGTCTCCCCTAACCGAGGCCACTCGAGATAAACGCGTTTCTAGGGATTAACGATGCATGATATCGAAAAATAGTTCAGATGAAAATTGTTCCCCACCCCGTTGCGGAGGATTTTTGTCAGGGGTGATTTTTCATGGGCTTTGATCCGGGGGTTCTGACCGTAGCTAACCAGGGAGACTTGTTTAGGGCAAGTGTCGCAACTGGCTCTGAGGATGACTGCATTGGTGATAAGTAATACCAAGACAAAATTTAGATGGACATAGTTAAACCTACATTTGTCACAATTATCACCCAAAACCTTTCCCTACAGTGTTGTATGTCCGTATTGGAAATATCATCTGACCCATTCAGCCGGCTGGTTTTGGCCCTACGGAACGACTCGAGTGTTTTTTCATGGGAACACCTTATGACGTTTTTACGGGCTTTCGACGAAGACTTCATTGATGCCTTGGTGCTGGACCGGTCGGCATGTCGGGTTAGAGGGGGCGAAGATGATGCTGCACCTTACACTTTCGACTTAATTGATTTATTTCGAAGGGGTCCCCTACATGGTGTGCGATTGAAAGACCCTTAGACGGGGAGGAGAAAATCCAACTCCAGGAGCTAATTCAATTCCGTTAATTATCAGGAGAATTTGTATCCTTCGGTCTACTTGGTGAGTGATAATAATCGTTCTTTCGAGATCGAAAACGATTTTAAAGTCAACTGCCACTCGCGGACTTGTTCGTCAAGTCCGACAATTCTTCCTGGTCAACCTCTTTGGGTTGATATTTGTTATGTCGAAATTTGCCCGAATATCAAGGGCTGGCATAAGAATTAAAATGTCCTCATACTAGCTACTTGATTTCACGTTGAGTGTGCAGAAACCTAAATCCAGGACAAACGGAAAGAAATTAAGCCAATTGGATTTGTATTTTTGGTACTCTTCTTTAATCTGAAATGAAATACGTAGAGGAACTTGATCGACGTTGGTAAAACAGGTTTCTCTGAATACCTACGTTGCCGATGTTTGTTTTTATATTGACAGCCGTGTCGTATTATATTGAGTATTGTACTAAATGGCATACTCCATCTGTCGTTTTCGTTCAATAATTATAAAGAAATCGAAGTAAAACTCCAGAAATCGTCTGGATTTATGGTTTCTGGGGGCCTAATTGACTGCAGAGGGACCCCCTGCGCCATCTGTGATTTCCATGTCAACTAACTTTTCACTTCAAGACCTCATATTACTACTAGCGCCTTATGCGTTGATATGCTAAAATGATGATAATAGAGGTCTCGGAGTGAAAATTTAGTTGACATAGAAATCCCAGATGGCGCAGGGGGTCCCTCTGCAGTCAATTAGTGCCTCAGAAACCATGAATCCAGAGGATTTCTGGAGTTTTCTTTCGCTTTATAATTATTGTACGAAAACGACAGATGGAGTATGCCATTTAGTACAATACCCAACACAATTGGACACAGTCGTCAATATAAAAACCAAGGTATTTAGGAAAATCTTCTTTACTGACGTCGATAAAGTTTCTCGAGGTGTTTCACTCCACCTTAAGGTGAAGTGAAACATCCTTAAAATCAGTCGATTCGAATACAACACTTTTTTTTAAGGGTATTAGACCAAACTGTCCGAAACTTTGACACATCACTCCTGATCATCTAAGAATTGTCCTGACAGATTAAAAATTTGGATTTTTCAAAAAAATTTTCTAACTCAGTCCAGACCAGAACCAAAATGGCGTCGAGCTCTCATATTTCAATCAATATACAATTATCGAAGGCTCTGATACGAGAATCGAAAGGGTCAGGACAATTTTACGACAATTTAGAACACTCTGGTAATCGATAAACTCGCATTTGAACGGGATAAAGACAAAAAAAGTGTTGTATGCGCTTCTTTGCTAAAACGATGGGAATACGAGGTCTCGGAGTGAAAATTTAATTGACCTGGAAATCACGGATGGCGCAGGGGGTCCCTCTGTAGTCAATTAGGGCCCCAGAAGGCATGAATCCAGAGGATTTCTGGAGTTTTACCTCGATTTCTTTATAATTATTGTAGGAAAACGACAGATGGAATATGCCATTTGGTACAATACCCAATATAATTCGACCCAGGTGTCAATATAAAAACCAACGTCGGAAACGTAGGTATTTAGGAAAATCTTCTTTACCGACGTCGATCAAGTTTCTCGAGGTGTTTCACTCCACCTTAACCAAGCTCGGTGTAATCGGTTCCGAATAAAGCCAAATCGCCGGCTAAAGAGGAGGTTAAACCAGGCTCGGTAGGACCGCGGGTCGTTAATTCCCGTTCCGCGGCCAACTCGTTCTCCGGTTCTCCCTTGTCGTCGGGCCGACTCCTGCCCATTTCCATGCCGGCAAAAAGGGGGAAAAATCATTTACCGATTTTTTCCCCCACGGCCAGTCGTTAACCTCGGCACTTTTACCCTTGGACCGTGGTTTACTGCCACGGCCAGGGGTGGATATAGGTTTTCGGGCCGTAGGCGCACCTGGGACGTTAGAGAGTGATTCGATTTTAATGCCGAGCTCACCGGCGCGGATAATTGTCGCCATTACCTGCACGAGAGGGCGCGTTTACTGTCTTGGAGGAGCCGGCCGGTCCGGCCCGGTTTTGCCGCAACCAAGTTGCCTTTCGTTTAGCTGCCTTTCGTGTAAACACCGACCGAGTTCCTCGGGGAACGAGGCTTCCCGTCCGCGGTCCGACCTGCGCTCGGTGGGGCCTCCACTCTGCCCGCGGTCTCGGGAACAAGGCCATGGAACCGTCACCACCGACTTCGATCGACTGGACCAACTTGGAACCCTCTTCTCGGACTTGGGGAACCACACAGTTGGAAATTAAAAGGCATCCTAAGAGTCAACTTTGTCTTCAGGATACGGGGTTGGAAGGACAGACTTAAGGTGAAGAGGAACACGTCGAGACATTTGATCGACGTCGGTAAAAAGGATTCGTCTGAATACCTATGTTCCCGACGTTCGTATTTCTATTGGCAGCTTTTTCGAATTATATTGGGTATTGTACTAAGTGGCATACTGCATGTGCCGTTTCCGTTCAATAATTATAATGAGATCAAACCACACAGTTGCAAATTAAAAGGCATCCTAAGAGTCAACTTTGTCTTCAGGAGATGGGGTCGGGAGGACGGACTTAAGGTGAAGAGAAACACGTCTAGAGATTTGATCGACGTCGGTAAAAAGGATTCATCTGAATACCTACGTTACGGACGTTCGTATTTCTATTGGCAACTTTTTCGAATTATATTGGGTATTGTACTAAGTGGCATTCTCCATGTGCCGTTTCCATACAATAATTATAAAGAAACTAAACCACACAGTTGCAAATTAAAAGGCATCCTAAGAGTCAACTTTGACTTCAGGAGACGGGGTTGGGAGGACAGACTTAAGGTGAAGAGAAACACGTCGTGACACTTGATCGACGTCGGTAAAAAGGATTCGTCGGAATACCTATGTTCCCGACGTACGTATTTCTATTGGGAGCTTTTTCAAATTATATTGGGTATTGTACTAAGTGGCATACTCCATGTGTCGTTTCCGTACGATAATTATAAAGAGATCAAACCACACAGTTGATAATTGAAAGGCATCCTAAGAGTCAACTTTGTCTTCAGGAGATGGGGTTGGGAGGACGGACTTAAGGTGAAGAGAAACACGTCGAGACATTTGATCGACGTCGGTAAAAAGGATTCGTCGGAATACCTATGTTCCCGACGTACGTATTTCTATTGGGAGCTTTTTCAAATTATATTGGGTATTGTACTAAGTGGCATACTCCACATGTGCCGTTTCCGTACGGTAATTATAAAGAGATCAAACCACACAGTTGGAAATTAAAATTTCATAATATCTAGTGAAACTGCCAAATCGCCCCTTGACATGCCTTACTTTGGATGGTGATTTCACCCCCTTAAAAGGTTTAATGGCTGATAAAAAAAAATACATGTGACTTAGTTTTTAGTCTACTATCACATATTATAAAAGAAATTAAATCGGAGAGATTGACCTGGGATACTAGCTTTGTTACAGCTAGTCTATTTTGAAATGCATCATACATATGATGAACATCTGCAGGTACAATGCCATGGCTTGATCAAATCAGTTTTATCCCCTTCGGATTTGATATAAATTGAAAATATTGAACTGATAAAAATATTACTGACCTACACCGTATCACGAAAAATGACAATAACAAGAGAACGCCTGATTTAATAAACATGAAACGACTGCAAGATATTCTTAGTATCCATGGAAAGCTTCCCCTGCTTAATTCTGTTTTCTCGAATTTGAATAAATAATTTGCAACGTTTGTTATAATTGGATATAATTTTGCCGTATCACGAAAAATGAAAATAACAAGAGATCGCCTGATTTAACAAATATGAAACGACTGCCAGATATTCCTAGTATCCATGGAAAGCTTCCCCTGCTTAATCCCGATTACTCAAGTTGTATAAAATAGTTTACAACGTTTGTTACAATTGCCCCGTGTAACATTTGACCTAGGTCTCCCCTGACTCAAACGTGACTTTTCTCTGGATATAATTTTGCCATATCACGAAAAATGGCAATAAAAAGAGATCGCCTGACTTAACAAACATGAAACGACTGCCAGATATTCCTAGTATCCATGAAAAGCTTCCCCTGCTTAATCCCGATTACTCAAGTTGTACAAAATAGCTTACAACATTTGTTACAATTGCCCCGTGTAACATTTGACCTAGGTCTCTCCTGACTCAAACGTGTCTTTTCTCTGGATATAATTTTGCCATATCACGAAAAATGAAAATAAAAAAAGATCGCCTGATTTAACAAACATGAAACGACTGCCAGATATTCCTAGTATCCATGAAAAGCTTCCCCTGCTTAATCCCGATTACTCAAGTTGTACAAAATAGCTTACAACATTTGTTACAATTGCCCCGTGTAACATTTGACCTAGGTCTCCCCTGACTCAAACGTGACTTTTCTCTGGATATAATTTTCTAATGTGACGGGACACGGTTAGGGAAACAAGCGGCCTTCCTCGCCGTAGGGTCCGGAATTCTCATGATCGTAGTCTCGGCCGCGTAATTCGGATGCCTCGGCCCGGGGCGGCATCGGAGCGGCATCGGGGCGAAGACACCTAGGGCCGCCGATCAAAATCGTACGAAATTGAGCGTCCCCCGTTGTTCTTGTTGGCTCTTTTGACATTTTTTTCCGGGCCCCCGTCGGCGGTACCCAGTCTTCATGGCTGATCGACCGGGAGTCTTTAGAGTCGGTCGGCCGGGTTTCCAACGGGCGGCAGCCGCGTTTGATGTCGTGTGACGAATGTCCGCGTTGGACGCGCCTCCCCTCCCTTGCCCTCTCCTTCCCTCTTTCGACATCCCGTCTCTCATCGGGAGAGGAAGAGAGAGAACAGGAGGGAGACGTGCCCCCGAGGTCCCAGAATCCCATATTACGGGACCAGCGGAGTCTAGCATCACAGAAAATTGGAAACGGCCGATACCCTTTATGTTGGCCCACGTCCCAAAAGGAAGATCTGCCTTCGGGACGAAATAAATTAGTCCTGGACCGCGGGATGATCCTCCGGGATGAAGAGTTTGACGGATCCAGGAAATGGCTCCTGGTCCACGTTTCATCTCGTTGCGTCCGCGGACTGTTTCGAACGATTTGCCTAAAGGATCCGGATGTTTCGAGGACTTCCGATGATTCGATCTGGTTTTTGCTTCCTGTTATCCTAATACTTGATTTGGGGTTGCTACTTGTAGTTTCTTTGGATGCACGCAAAACTATTGTTTCGGGGAATGGAAAGGAGTCTATTCGCCTAAAGGATATGGATGTTTTCGATGACTTCCGATGATTGGATCTGGATTTTGCTCCCTGTTATCCTCTTAATACTCGATTTAGGGTTGCTACTTGTAGTTTCTTTGGATGCACGCAAAACAATTGTTTCGGGGGAATGAAAAGGAGTCTATTTACCTAAAGGATGCGGATGTTTCGATGACTTTCGATGATTGGATCAGGATTTTGCTCTCTGTTATCGTCCTAATACTCGATTTAGAGTTGCTAGTTAGAATTTCTTTGGATGCTCGCAAACAATTGTCTCGGGGGAATGGAAAGGAGTCTATTAGCCTAAAGGATATGGATGTTTTCGATGACTTCTGATAATTGGATCTGGATTTTGTTCCCTGTTATCCTCCTAATACTCGATTTAGGATTGCTAGTTAGAATTTCTTTGGATGCACGCAAAACTATTGTTTCGGGGGAATGGAAAGGAGTCTATTTGCCTAAAGGATATGGATGTTTTCGATGACTTCTGATGATTGGATCTGGATTTTGTTCCCTGTTATTCTCCTAATACTCGATTTAGGGTTGCTAATTAGAGCTTCTTTGGATGCACGCAAAACAATTGTTTCGGGAGAATGGAAAGGAGTCTATTCGCCTAAAGGATATGAATGTTTTCGATGACTTCTGATGATTTGATCTGGATTTTGCTTCCTGTTATCCTCCTAATACTCGAATTAGGGTTGCTAGTTAGAGTTTCTTTGGATGCTCGCAAACAATTGTTTCGGGGGAATGGAAAGGAGTCTATTTGCCTAAAGGATGCGGATGTTTTCGATGATTTCTGATGATTGGATTTGGATTTTACTTCCTGTTATCCTCCTAATACTCGATTCAGGGTTGCTGGAGTTTTTTCGGATGCACGCAAAACAATTGTTTCGGGAAAATGAAAGGGTCTCACTGAGAAAGAAGAGGAAGCCACAAAAAAGAAGAAATGTACCTCTAGGTCTTAGAATCCAGTGTTTTTTTGTCTTTATCCCGTTCAAATGCGAGTTTATCGATTACCAGAGTGTTCTAAATTGTCATAAAATTGTCCCGACCCTTCGTATCTCATATCAGAGCCTCCGATAATTGTATATTGATCGAAATATGAGAGCTCGACGCCATTTTGGTTCTGATCTGGGCTGACTTAAAAAATTGTTTCCAAAAATCCAAATTTTGAATGTGTCAGGACAATTCTTAGATGATCAGGAGTGATGTGTCAAAGTTTCGGACGCTTTGGTCTAATACCCTTAAAAAAAAGTGTTGTATTCAAATCGACTGATTTGAAGGGGGTTTCACTTCACCTTAAAGACCCGCAAGGAGTACTTTCGAACGTGCCGATGTGTCCTTGATCTAGCTCTCGCAAATTCGCTCTTTCAAGCGTAGAAGACCGGAACTCTCTCGCTAGTTCTCATCGGTGATTATGCCGACTTTATAAGCGCGACCTTGTTTTTCTGCCTGGCGTTGCGTGAGCGGTGTCGTTGGGGAATGACATCGTTTCTCTAGAGTGCACACCTTGCTGATACGTAACAAGGAAATGGCAAGTCCTGCTTGGAAGTGTCTTGCGACTCGATCGTAACGATCATTTGTCTCCAAGAGTTCTGTGAAATTTCACCGAATCGGTAATTTGCTAAGCGGAAATTGCAATAATTTTAACGCATTTGCATCAGGAAACGAAAATTCTACTTCTTACCCCATTTGCGTCATCGCTCTAAATGCGCGTGTACTTCAAAAATCCGACTCTTGCTGATAAGCAACAGTATTTGTTTGCGGATTATTCTGCTCTTGGTGATAACCAACAGTATTTGTTTGCGACTCGATCGTAACGATCATTTGTCTTCAAGAGTTCTGTGAAATTTCACCGAATCGGTAATTTGCTAAGCGGAAATTGCAATAATTTTAACGCATTTGCATCAGGAAACGAAAATTCTACTTCTTACCCCATTTGCGCCATCGCTCTAAATGCGCGTGTACTTCAAAAATCTGACTCTTGCTGATAAGCAACAGTGTTTGCGGATTATTCTGCTCTTGGTGATAACCAACAGTATTTGTTTGCGACTTGATCGTAACGATCATGCGTCTCCGAGAGTTCTGTCAAATTTCACCGAATCGGTAATTAGCTAACCGGAAATTGCAATAATTTTAACTCATTCACATCAGGAAACGAAAATTCTAGTTCTAAACCCATCATCGCTCTAAATGCGCGGGTACTTAAAAATACCGACTCTTGCTGATAAGCAACAGTATTTGTTTGCGGATTATTCTGCTCTTGGTGATAACCAACAGTACTTGTTTGCGACTTGATCGTAACGATCATGCGTCTTCGAGAGTTCTGTCAAATTTCACCGAATCGGTAATTTGCTAAGCAGAAATGGCAATAATTTAACCCTTTGCGGTCGTATGTCTACTCTCAGCTACCAAAATTCTCTTGATCTTGGGAAAATGCGACCGCAAAGGGTTAATGCATTCGCATCAGAAATCGAAAATTCTAGTTCTAACCCCATCATCGCTCTAAATGCGCGGGTACTTAAAAAATCCGACTCTTGGTGATAAGCAACAGTACTTGTTTACGGATTATTCCACTCTTGGTAATAAGCAACAGTATTTGTTTGGGGATTATTCCGCTCTTGGTGACAAGCAATAGTCATTGCTTGCGGATTATCCCATCAAATAATGCAAATGGGTTAAAAGATAAGCGCTGAAAAATAGCCCTATGCGAATGTGTTAATTCCTTGCCTTATGATTTATATTCCAAAACCGTGTGCCATAAACAACAAAAATGTCGGTCCTACATCAGGCCATTTCACGGTTTGGCTGAACGTTCAAAGTTTTACACGTTTCTCGTACGTTTTGTACATGTTTGGCCCAATTAACAAACCACGTCTCTCACACGTTTCGCTCACGTTTGGCCCGATTGATATACCACGTCTCTCACACGATTTGTTCACGTTTAGCCCGATTGATAACCCACGTCTCTCACACGTTTTGTTCACGTTTAGTCGGATTGCCATGTCTCTCATACGTTTTGTTCACGTTTGGCCCGATTGACAACCCACGTCTCTCACACGTTTTGTTCACGTTTGGCCCGATTGACAACCCACGTCTCTCACACGTTTTGTTCACGTTTAGCCGGATTGACAACCCACGTCTCTCACACGATTTGTTTACGTTTAGCCCGACTGACAACCCACATCTCTCACACGTTTTGTTCACGTTTGGCCCGACTGACAATCCACGTCTCTCACACGTTTTGTTCACGTTTGGCCCGATTGATATACCACGTCTCTCACACGATATTGTAGGTGAAGAGGTTAACACCGGGACGTCCAGAGAGCTAAAAACCGAATCGAAATTTTAAGATCCCCGTAGAGAGGTGTCGGTCCCCTTTTTTACGCCTAATAAATCGTGGAATTCCATTAGGAATATAAAATGACGTTTCTCTACCCCTTGGGGAGACGACTGCAGTTTCGATTATTACATTTTTAAAATTAAACGAATGCAGAGACCCTGCCGTAAAAATTAACATTAGTATCTCCAGCGGGACGGTCTCCAAATCTCGGGTCTAACAAGGAAGGTATCCCAAGTCGATCTCTCCGATTTGATTTCTTTTATAACATGCTATAGTAGATTAAAAACTAAACGACACGTATTTTTTTTATCTGCCATTAAACACCATAAGGGGGTGAAACCACCATCCAAAGTACGGCATGTCAAGGGGCGATTTGGCAGTTCCACCCACAAGAACATAATATTTTTTACCCAATCCACCTGGAAAAGCATTCTCATAAGGAGAAATGAAACATATAATTTTCTCAATTAACCCTTTCGCGACGGCGTACCTGTACCATACTTCGACACTTTTCGCAACAGTGCGACTGACCATACTTTGCCGTCTTTCGCGACGGTGCATCTATACCATACTTGCCGCTGAAAGCTAATAAATGACTGCCCTGTATAAGTGGCGTTAGCCTCTATGGGCCAAAAAGTTGCTACCGTATGTAGACGGTGTCAGCCGCTGTAATGCATCAAGTGGCTTCCGTGTATAGACGGCACCCGTCGCCAAAAAGGTTAACCCCTTGCCTTACGATTTAAATTCCAATAGTGCGTGCCATAAACAACAAAAATGTCAATCATACATCGCGCCATTTCACGGTTTCGCTGAACGTTCAACGTCTCACACGTCTCTCATAAGTTTTGTTTACGTTTGGTCCGATTGACATACCACGTCTCTCGCACGTTTTGTTCACGCTTGGACCGATTGATATACCGCGTCTCTTACACGATATTGTAAGTGAAATTGCAATAGCACGTGCCATAAACAACAAAAATGTCGGTCATACATCGGGCCATTTCACGGTTCGGCTGAACGTTCAAAGTCTCACACGTCTCTAATACGTTTTGTTTACGTTTGGTCCGACTGACATACCACGTCTCTCGCACGTTTTGTTCACGCTTGGACCGATTGATATACCGTGTGCCATAAACAGCAAAAGTGTCGGTCATACATCGGGCCATTTCACGGTTTGGCTGAACGTTCAAAGTCTCACATGTCTCTCATAAGTTTTGTTCACGTTTGGCCCGAGTGATATACCACAGCTCTCACAAGATATTGTAGGTGAAGGGGTTAAATTCCAATAGCACGTGCCATAAACAACAAAAATGTCGATCATACATCGGGACATTTCACGGTTCGGCTGAACGTTCAACGTCTCACACGTCTCTCATACGTTTTGTTTACATTTGATCCGACTGACATACCACGTCTCTCACACTTTTTGTTCACGCTTGGACCGATTTATATACCGCGTCTCTTACACGATATTGTAGGTGAAGAGATTAAATTCCAATAGCGTGTGCCATAAACAGCAAGTGTCGGTCATACATCCGGCCATTTTACGGTTTGGCTGAACGTTCAAAGTCTCACACGTTTCTCATACGTTTTGTTTACGTTTGGCCCGATTTATATACCACGTCTCTCACAGGTTTTGTTCACGTTTGGCCCGATTGATATACCGCATCTCTTACACGATATTGTAGGTGAAGAGATTAAATTCCAATAGCGTGTGCCATAAACAGCAAGTGTCGGTCATACATCGGGCCATTTCACGGTTCGGCTGAACGTTCAGAGTCTCACAGGTTTCTCATACGTTATGTTTATGTTTGGCCCGATTTATATACCACGTCTCTCACAGGTTTTGTTCACGTTTGGACCGATTGATATACCGTATCTCTCACACGATATTGTAGGTGAAGAGGTTAAATTCCAATAGCGTGTGCCATAAACAACAAAAATGTCGATCATACATCGGGCCATTTCACGGTTTGGCTGAACGTTCAGTCTCACATGTCTCTCATAAGTTTTGTTCACGTTTGGCCCGAGTGATATACCACGTCTCTCACGCGATATTGTAGGTAAAGAGGTTAAATTCCAATAGCGTGTGCCATAAACAGCAAAAATGTCGGTCATACATCGGGCCATTTCACGGTTCGGCTGAACGTTCAATGTCTCACACATCTCTCATACGTTTTGTTTACATTTGGTCCGATTGACATACCACGTCTCTCACACGTTTTGTTCACGTTTGGACCGATTGACAACCCACGTCTCTCACACGTTTTGTTCACGTTTGATCCGATTGACATACCACGTCTCTCACACGTTTTGTTCACGCTTGGACCGATTGATATACCGCGTCTCTTACACGATATTGTAAGTGAAGAGGTTAAATTGCAATAGCATGTGCCATAAACAATAAAAATGTCGATCAAACATCGGGCCACTTCACGGTTTGGCTGAACGTTCAAAGTCTCACACGTCTCTCATACGTTTTGTTTACGTTTGGTCCGACTGACATACCACGTCTCTCACACTTTTTGTTCACGCTTGGACCGATTGATATACCGTGTCTCTTACACGATATTGTAGGTGAAGAGGTTAAATTCCAATAGCGTGTGCCATAAACAACAAAAATGTCGATCATACATCGGGCCATTTCACGGTTTGGCTGAACGTTCAGTCTCACATGTCTCTCATACGTTTCGTTTACGTTTGGCTCGATTGATATACCACGTCTCTCACACGATATTATAAGTTGAGGTTAAAAAAAAAAGAAAAATTACGGGATGAGCCACCCTTTGCAGGCTTTACTTTGGATGGTGGGTTCACCCCCTTAAAGTGTTTAACGGCAGATAAAAAAAAATACGTGTCGCTTAGTTTTTAGTCTACTATAACATATTATATAATAAAAGGAATGAAATCGGAGAGATCGACCTGGGATACCTTCCTTGTCATATGAATCATTGGATTCGATCAGATGCGAAGCGATCTGGACGGGTGATAAATTGAAATGCCCCCTGCAAAAGAGGTTCCGGTTCGTCCCTCGGCTTCCCGTGCGCCGGGGAAAGAAAAGGCCGGTGATTAAAAACGGGTCCTAATCGGGCGGTAATGACGGGTAATGTCCGGGGCGGTCGTAACCGGTGGCCGGCACCTTAGCACCTCCGGATCGCATGTCCGGTCCGGTGCGGAGTAACGGTGCCGTGTTCCTAAGGTTCCCCGGTTCCATAAAACCAGTCGACTGTGAACCGGGAGGAATGTGTCGGAATGTTGGAATTATTCCTCCGGCGGGGACCCGGCCGAGCGGACGGAGGATTTCTTTCTTGCGGAGCGTTTCGTGATTTTAAAACACGCCGCGACCCTGGAACTACCCGGAAAAAGAACGGGGAGGAAAACCACAATGGCGGTAATCGTAAGCCCTTTTGTAAGTCAACATCCGGGACAACCTTGGCAGGAGGTTGCATTAAGGTGAAGCGAAAGACCTCGTTACTTCAAACTTGACAAAGTGATTACAAAAGAATGATTTGGCCCCGTTAGTTTCGACAGCGCCGCCAGGTGGTAAACCTTCTCGCAGACGATGTAGATTGCTTGGGTGTCCATAAGACCCGCTACTATCCCTTACATTTACGATACAATGACTCTACCCCTTCCCGAAGTAGAAGGAAAAGGAAAGTGATCGTCGAGAAACCACATTTTTAAGCATCAACTGATATTTTACTCTTTCAGGTAGAAATGTACGAGAACCCTGACAGAAAAGTAAGTATAGCGTTCGTAATCATAATAATCGAATTTTTTATGTCGACAGTAAAGTTTTAAATGGACATGCACAACTATGCACAATAGTGGAACTCGTTCCTTGTGGTTACATTGACTAAATGGAGAAGTAACCCTTCTATGTTCTTTTTACTATGTTACGCTGGTTAAGGTGAAATGAAGCCCCCTTCAAATCAGTCGATTCGAATACACTTTTTATTAAGGTTCTTGGACCAAACTGTCCGAAACTTTGTCACATGACTCGTGATCATCTAAGAATTGTCCTGACACATTCAAAATTTGGATTTTTGATAAAAATGTTTTAACTTAGCCCAGACCAGAACTAAAATGGCGTCGAGCTCTCATATTTCGATCAATATACAATTATCGAAGGCTCTGATATAAGAATCGAAAGGGTGAAGACAATTTTACGACAATTTGGAACACTCTGGTAATCGATAAACTCGCATTTGAACAGGATAAGGGCAAAAAAAGTGTTGTATGCGCTTCTATGCTAAAACGACAGAAATACGAAGTCTGAAACCCCCTTCAAATCAGTCGATTCGAATACACTTTTTTTTAAGGGTATTAGACCATACTGTCCGAAACTTTGATACATCACTCCTGTTCATCTAAGAATTGTCCTGCCACATTCAAAATTTGGATTTTTTAACACAATTTTTCAACTCAGCCCAAACCAGAACCAAAATGGCGTCGAACTCCCATATTTCGATCAATATACAATTATCGAAGGCTCTGATATGAGAATCGAAAGGGTCAAGACAATTTTACGACAATTTGGAACACTCTGGTAATCGATAAACTCGCATTTGAACAGGATAAGGGCAAAAAAAGTGTTGTATGCGCTTCTATCCTAAAACGATGGGAATACGAGGTCTCGGAGTGAAAATTTAATTGACCTGGAAATCACAGATGGCGCAAGGAGTCCCTCTGCAGTCAATTAGGGCCCCAGAAAGCTTGAATCCAGAGGATTTCTGGAGTTTTACTTCGATTTGTTTATAATTATTGTACGAAAACGACAGGTGGAGTATGCTATTTGGTACAATACTCAATATAAATCGACCCAGCTGTCAATATAAAAACGAACGTCGGCAACGTAGGCATTTAGAAAAATCTTCTTTATCGACGTCGATCAAGTTCCTCGACGTGTTACACTTCACCTTAAGGTTCCGTTTAAGTGCGAAATTCTCATTTAAATGTAATAAGGATAAACAAAGAAGAGAAAGGTCCAGCTTTTTGCGGGAAAATAATTGAAAGAATATAAATGTAGGGGAAAAAGTAGAAAGTGCGGTTTCACGGAGGAGATGGTCACGCGAGGGGCTCAGAAGCCGGACACGCGCCCGCTGCGTTTCTTTTGGACCTCCGCGGACCTTCTCCAGGTTCTTTGGGCTTAACCCTTTCCCCGAAGAAGAAGCTCGTCCAATTACCGCTCCTAATCTCGGTAGGTTCTCGCTAATCCCGCGAGAAGTCCTTATCTCACCCGTTATGCTTCGCATCAGTTATCCATTGTCTTCTAGGCGCCGAAAGTGCTGATCTTAAATCTAAATTGCGCCCGTTTGTTAAACCGCCTTACTAACAACCTCGGGTGGTCGGAAGTCGCCTCGGGATATTCGGCAGTGGTTTCGGAATTCTCAAGAATTGGCTTCAAGTAGTCAGAGAATTCATTCCAAACGTTTTACGGACGAGCCGGAGCATTTGGGGAGTCGTTGCAACAAGTGTAGGGATCTCAGCTAATCCTGCTTGACGCGATGTTTTATGATAATATAAGGTGTAGAAAATTCATACCCACGGTTCATGCTCACATCCCTATAATTGTTGAATATGGAGTCGAAAAGTCCTGTGAAATTTCTTTTTCTACAGAGTATAGTTTAATTGTAATAATTGATCAAGAAACTCTGTACGGTTTCGCGCCAAATCTTTGCAGAATCGTTGTAACAAGTGTCGGGATTTCAGCTATTCTTGCTTGACGCGATGTTGGATGATAATGTAGATATAAGATGTAGGATAATTCATGCCCACGTATCATGTCCACATCGTTATGCATGTTGAATATGGAGTCAGAAAGTCCCGCGAAATTTTCTTTTTCTATTGAGCATAGTTTCTTTGCAATAATTAATCAAGAAACTCTGAATAATTGGAGTAGTTGCAACAAGTGTAGGGATCTGAGCTAATCTTGACGCGATGTTTTATGATAATATAAGGTGTAGGAGAATTCATACCCACGGTTCATGCTCACATCCCTATAATTGTTGAATATGGAGTCGAAAAGTCCTGCGAAATTTCTTTTCATACGGAGCGTAGTTTCCTTGTATTAATTAATCAAGGAACTCTGTACGGTTCCGTGCCAAATCCTTGCAGAATTGTAACAAGTGCCGGGATTTTAACTATTCTTGCTTGACGCGATGTTGTATAATAATTTAGATATAAGGTGTAGAATTTATGCCCACGGTTCATGCCCACATTGTTATTCCTGCTGAATATGGAGTCGGAAAGTCCTGCGAAATTTTCTTTTTCTATTGAGCATAGTTTCTTTGCAATAATTAATCAAGAAACTCTGAATAATTGAAGCGTCGTTGTAACAAGTGTTGCGATTTCAGCTAATCTTACTTGACGCAATGTTTTATGATAATATAAGGTGTAGGAGAATTCATACCCACGGTTCATGCTCACATCCCTATAATTGTTGAATATGGAGTCGAAAAGTGCTGTGAAATTTCTTTTCCTACGGAGCGTAGTTTGCATGTAATAATTAACCAAGAAACTCTGTACGGTTCCGCGCCAAATCTTTGCAGAATCGTTGTAACAAGTGTCGGGATTTCAGCTATTCTTGCTTGACGCGATGATGGATAATAATTTAGATATAAGGTGTAGGAGAATTCATGCCCACAGTCCATGTCCACATTGTTATCCTAAATATGGAGTCGGAAAGGCCTGTGAAATTTCTTTTTCTACAGAGCATAGTTTGCTTGTTATAATTAATCGAGAAACTCTGAATAATTGGAGAGTCATTGTAACAAGTGTCGCGATTTCAATTAATCTTGCTTGACGCGATGTTGTATGATAATATAATTATAAGGTATAGGAGACGTCATGCCCACGGTCCATGCCCACACCCCTAACCTTCCTGAATATGGAGTCGGAAAGTCGTGTGAAATCTCCTTTTTTATTGAGCATAGTTTGCTTGTAATAATCAATCAAGAGACTCTGTACGGTTCCGCGCCAAATCCTTGCAGAATCGTTGTAACAAGTGTCGGGATTTCAGCTATTCTTGCTTGACGCGATGTTGGATGATAATATAGACATAAGGTGTGGGAGAATTCATGCCCACGGTTCATGCCCACATTGTTATCCCTGTTGAATATGAAATCGGAAAGTCCTGTGAAATTTTGTTTCCTACTGAGCATAGTTTACTTGTAATAATTAATCAAGAAACTCTGAATAATTGGAGAGTCGTTGTAACAAGTGTCGGAATTTCAGCTATTCTTGTTTGACGCGATGTTTTACGATAATATAAGGTGTAGGAGAATTCATACCCACGGTTCAGGCTCACATCCCTATAATTGTTGAATATGGAGTCGAAAAGTCCTGCGAAATTTCTTTTTCTACGGAGCGTAGTTCGCATGTAATAATTAACCAAGAAACTCTGTACGGTTCCACGCAAAATCTTTGCAGAATCGTTGTAACAAGTGTAGGGATCTGAGCTATTCTTGCTTGACGCGATGTTGGATGATAATATAGACGTAAGGTGTAGGAGAAGTCATGGTCACGGTTTATGCCCACATCCCTATCCTTCCTGAATATGGAGTCGGAAAGTCGTGTAAAATTTCTTTTTCTACAGAGCATAGTTTAATTGTAATAATTAATCAAGAAACCCTGTACGGTTTCGCGCCAAATCCTTGCAGAATCGTTGTAACAAGTGTCGGGATTTCAGCTATTCTTGCTTGACGCGATGTTGTATGATAATTTAGATATAAGGTGTAGGAGAATTTATCCCCACGGTTCATGCCCACATTGTTAGCCTTGTTGAATATGGAGTCGGAAAATCCTGCGAAATTTCTTTTTCTACAGAGCATAGTTTAATTGTAATAATTAATCAAGAAACCCTGTACGGTTTCGCGCCAAATCCTTGCAGAATCGTTGTAACAAGTGTCGGGATTTCAGCTATTCTTGCTTGACGCGATGTTGTATGATAATATAGATATAAGGAATAGGAGAAGTCATGCCCACATCGTTATCCCTGTTGAATATGGAGTCGAAAAGTCCTGCGAAATTTTTTTCCTACTGAGCATAGTTTGCTTGTAATAATTAATCAAGAAACTCTGAATAACTGGAGAGTCGTTGTAACAAGTGTCGGGATTTCAGCTATTCTTGTTTGACGCGATGTTGTATAATAATACAGATATAAGGTATAGGAGAAGTCATGCCCACATCCCTATCCTTCCTGAATATGGAGTCGGAAAGTCGTGTGAAATCTCTTTTTTTATTGTGCATAGTGTGCTTGTAATAATCAATCAAGAAACTGTACGGTTTCACGTCAAATCCTTGCAGAGTCGTTGTAACAAGTGTCGGGATTTCAGCTATTCTTGCTTCACGCGACGTTGGATAATAATACAGATATAAGGTATAGGAAAAGTCATGCCCACATCGTTATCCATCCTGAATATGGAGTCGGAAAGTCCTATGAAATTTCTTTTTCTACAGAGCATAGTTTGCTTGTAATAATTATTCAGGAAACTCTATGCGGTTTCGCGCCAAATACATTAAATAACAACCAACTATGTGCGTCTATGGATGGATAATTTCGCATTTTTCAATGTTTTCCCTAGGTGCGTAGAATTGTCTTGACACTCTCGATACCAGTGAATATCGATACACGGAGAACGCCTCGGAACAGTCAAAAAAGTCCATTCGGAATATTGCATTGGAAAAATTGACTAGGAATTAAAAAGAATCGGTCAGAAATGTTCAAGGGTCGATTCGAAGTGTTCAGGAATCGGCTCGGGATAGCAAAGAATTGGTTGGGAATAGTGGAGAGTCGGGATAATTGTCCATGGGGCCGCGACTGTAAATCCGCGGTTTGCGGCCGACTCGAGCGGCGAGCGAGCGAGTTATTGTTAACTTTTTATCCCAACCACACCGAGCACTTTTTTTCCCAGGTACAGTCGGTGACTAAGGCGCAAGATATGCTCGTTTCTATCGTTTATGTAATGCTAATGCTCGCAGTTTGTCGAATTTGTCCAATGCCGCAGGTACCAATCCCTAACGCGGTTTATCCTTCATATTCTATTATGTTGCACTATTGCCTCCCCCCCCCTCAATAATTTCATTTAATTATAGTTAACATAATTAAGGGGATGTCAAAGTAGCATCAGTTGTTCATGAAACTTTTTTCGGAATTGGGTGTGCTGAATCGCTTCTAACTTTGCAATAAAAATATGGAGGCTATGAGGAAGGTCCTGACACTCATGAAATTTCACTTTATAATAAAGTTTAAAACGATTTAGTTCATTCAATTCAATAAAATGTTTCATAAACGGACCTCTTCGACGCCACAAGAATATACATCCTAATTAAAATTAGTTACTGGTGCACTATTGCCTCCCTGCCTCAATAATTTCATTTAATTATAGTTAACATAATTAAGGGGATGTAAAAGTGGCATCAACTGTTCATGAAACTTTTCTAGGTGTGCTGAATCACTTCTAACTTTGCAATAATAATATGGAGGCTATGAGGAAGGTCCTGACACTCATGAAATTTCACTTTATAATAAAGTTTAAAACGATTTGGTTCACTCAATTCAATAAAATGTTTCATAAACGGACCTCTTCGACGCCANCATAACAACATATTAAGACCTATGTTGCGTCCGTAAGAAAAATGCGTGTAGTAATTAGAGTACATAGTTATAACTTCACGAGACCTCGTACCATCCTGGGAGCCCCAAGCAAAGGATAGCAAGGTCCAAACAGCTATTAAAACACAATGAAACATTAGGAAAAGATGCTACAGATCGCATCGGATAACTGGTTCACTCAATTCAATAAAATGTTTCATAAACGGACCTCTTCGACGCCACAAGAATGTACATCCTAAGTAAAATTAGTTACTTGCGGAAATTTAAATATTTCTTGGTAATTAAATTGAGTTTGGAGGAATCATCACTGTTGCAAAGTCGAATGGTGATAAAAAATAATTTTGCAAACATAATTCTACGTTAATAATTGTCCAACGCCACAGGTACCAATTCCTAACGCGGTTTATCCTTCATATTCTATTATGTTGCACTATTGCCTCCCCCCTTCAATAATTTCATTTAATTATAGTTAACATAATTAAGGGGATGTGAAAGTAGCATCAGTCGTTCATGAAACTTTTTTCCGAATTGGGTGTGCTGAATCGATTCTAACTTTACAATAAAAATATGAAGGCTATGAGGAAGGTCCTGGCATTCATGAAATTTCACTTTATAATAAAGTCTAAAACGATTTGATACTCTCAATTCAATCAAATGTTTTATAAACGGACCTCTTCGACGCCACTTTCACATCCCCTTAAAAGTTTCATACAAATATTGGATTTCTAAATCTTTGCTTCGAGGTAACGTTAAATATGTTGAACGAAAAATATACATCCTAAGGGAAATTAGTTACTTGCGGTAATTTAAATATTTCTTGGTTTCAACGAAATTGAGTTTGGAGGAATCACCACTGTTGGAATGCGAAATGATGGCAAAAAATAATTTTGTAAACATAATTCTGCATATATAATTGTTTTAAATATTAAGAATATTAATGGAAGTTGTACTCGACGATGAAAAATATTAATGGAAGAATACATAATATGAAAAATGATAAACGGCGAATAAACAGTGTTTGAAATTGATGCAAGAATGAGTTCATTATCAGACTTGAAAGAAAAAAATCATTCGTACCGTAAGTCGAAGAAATTCTTGTTTGGTAGCAGAATATTATTAACTGTTGCGAATCACTCTTTAAAGTGAATCAATTTATCATTCTAAAACATTTGTATGTAGAAAATCTAATGATAGCGAATAAAGCTTGGTTAAGCTGAACTGAATGAAAAAGGAAATGATTTGAACCCTGCATTGCTGAGAATAGCGAGTAATAATCTGCCTGACACAAGAATTGTCCTTTTTCTAAAACGTAACTTTTTCGTTCAATGTTCGTACATGTGTACGAGTCCATGCAAAAATACTTTAACCTACCTTCAGGGTGAGTAGAGAACCAGGGAAGATCCCAAGAGATGCCAAACTTTGACTATGATCCGTCAACTCGTGTTCCCCCAGCATTAGATGTTGATCGTAGGGACCTGCTCCACAGATCTGCATCGTCTAAAGTAAGAAGAAAAAAAACAGGCTTCAAAGTTTCTTTAAAACATAGTCTTTCGGTTACTACGAGTACGAAAGAAGTTATGGAAAACATTCTAACAACGAACGAACAAACACATCGTCCGCCTAGGCCCTAGGGTGTTCACAACATCTCCATTACCGCTTGACGTACACTCTCTATTATTCTCGTAACAATGCGAGATATAAAAAAACCTTTCATACAAAAGACTTCAGGCACATCGTGATTCGCAACTTTCGTCCGAAACATTTTTCTCCATCTCGACCGAGTAAAGCGCAAAGTTGCAATTACCTCGCCGGGTGCAGGATGCAATCGCATGGGGTTTACATGAGGTCAAAACGACACCGTAACAATGCGAGATATCAAAAAATCTTTCATACAAAAGACTTCAGGCACATCGTGATTCACAACTTTCGTCCGAAACATTTTTCTCCATCTCGACCGAGTAAAGTGCAAAGTTGCAATCACCTCGCCGGGTGCAGGATGCAATCGCATGGGGTCTACATGGGGTCAAAACGACACCTTCTCGGATGTGGATAATATCCCGGAGTCTTTGGAATGTGCTTCCAAGGGTGTTTGGGGAGCGGAGGCTTGTCCAGAGGCTCCTAGATGAGAGTCCGTAATTTTGCCGGCTTATTGGACCGAAAGAAGGTAGCGGCGTTCGAGTCCCATCCGGGACCTTGCCGAGCATGCGTCCGGTAATTGCTTAATTTGTGAAACCACGTCGGTGAAGCCGGCGCTTAAGCGTGGCCGATGCATGTGTCGGTGTAAACGTATTCAGTTTCGTTTTACGAGCCGGGCACGCCAAGAGGCGTAAGTACGTTACGAGGAGAAGTGCACACACAACACGGGATCTCCGGTTAAGCTGTTTTCAGGTGAAGCGACCAGCGGCCGCAGATCATCCTTAACCTGGCCTGGAGAACCACCCGATGTTTCCAACAATCCACGTAAAAAATTATCCGAAATTTAGATCTGCATTTAACCTGATTTTGCAGAACTTTACCAGCTGGGGACTGGAACATTATTTCATTGAACGACGTCCTGGGAAAAAGTGTAACGTAACGCAGATCATTTTTAACACTAGAATTACCGGAGGATTTTGTTGTATTGGATGGGCCATTTGAAACCAGTTATTTTGACTGGTTTTGGTAGTTCTAGTGCTAACCTGGCCTGGAGAACCACCCGAAGTTTTCAACAATCCACGTAAAAAATGATCCGAAATTTAGATCTGCATTTAACCTGATTTTGCAGAACTTTACAAGCTGGGGACTGGAACATTATTTCATTGAACAACGTCCTGGGAAAAAGTGTAACGTAACGCAGATCATTCTTAACACTAGAATTACCGGAGGATTTTGTTGTATTGGATGGGCCATTTGAAACCAGGTATTTTGACTGGTTTTGGTAGTTCTAGTGCTAACCTGGCCTGGAGAACTACCCGAAGTTTCCAACAATCTACGTAAAAAATTCGACGTTCAGATCTGAATTTAACTTGACTTCGCAGAACTTTACCAGCTGGGGACTGGAACAATATTTCATTGAACGACGTCCTGGGAAAAAGTGTAACGTAACGCAGATCATTCTTAACACTAGAATTACCGGAGGATTTTGTTGTATTGGATGGGCCATTTGAAATCAGTTATTTTGACTGGTTTTGGTAGTTCTAGTGCTAACCTGGCCTGGAGAACCATCCGAAGTTTCCAACGATCTACGTAAAAAATTCGATATTTAGATCTGAATTTAATCTGACTTTGCAGAACTTTACAAGCTGGGGACTGGAACATTATTTCATTGAACAACGTCCTGGGAAAAAGTGTAACGTAACAGATCATCCTTAATCTGGCCTGGAGAACCACCCGAAGTTTCTAGCGATCCACGTAAAAAATGATCCGATATTTAGATCTGAATTTAACCTGACTTTGCAGAACTTTACAAGCTGGAGACTGGAACATTATTTCATTGAACACGTCCTAGGAAAAGTGTAACGTAACAGATCATCCTTAATCTGGCCTGGAGAACCATCCGAAGTTTCCAACGATCTACGTAAAAAATTCGATATTTAGATCTGAATTTAACCTGACTTTGCAGAACTTTACAAGCTGGAGACTGGAACATTATTTCATTGAACAACGTCCTGGGAAAAAGTGTAACGTAACAGATCATCCTTAATCTGGCCTGGAGAACCACCCGAAGTTTCTAGCGATCCACGTAAAAAATGATCCGATATTTAGATCTGCATTAAACCTGACTTCACAGAACTTTACAAGCTGGGGACTGGAACATTATTTCATTGAACACGTCCTAGGAAAAGTGTAACGTAACAGATCATCCTTAATCTGGCCTGGAGAACCACCCGAAGTTTCCAACAATCCACGTAAAAAATGATCCGATATTTAGATCTGCATTTAACCTGACTTCACAGAACTTTACAAGCTGGAGACTGGAACATTATTTCATTGAACAACGTCCTGGGAAAAAGTGTAACGTAACGTTGTAGTCAGGATCCCTGTACATGGTGAACTTTTTCAGGAGTCACGGTCCGGATCATCGTCTTAAAAATGAATCATTCATCTTTTGGACCTCATTTAAAAACTACCCCATCGTCGTTAAGGAGACATCAGCTCCACAGTAGCCTCTGCTGTTCTCTCTTGATAATTCCATGGTCTCGTATCCAAGTTTTTCGAGATGTCCGATGGAATAGAATGACGGGATAAGGTCGGACCTGACATCGAGACCGTGGACAAGGAACAGTTTAGCTCAGGACGAATAATGCAAGGACTTGCCGGTCTTCGATGGTCCAGGAGAAGCGAGATGAGGTCAAGGAACCTCGTCGGCTTCTCCTGGGCCTCGTTTCTTGGGTGTGGAAGACTGCGCCGGCAACGAGGGAGCGATAAACGGAGGAGGGCCCTTAAAGGCCGAGAAATCGCTTAAGGGTTAAGGAACTTTTTCAAGGGACTTCCTTTCCCCTGGAGCTACTCGTTGCTGGTTGCTCGTTGCGAGACACCAACGGGGACCTCGGAGGCAAAGAACTCTCGCGGAATGTGGTAGAAAGTAATATTTACACCGGACCCGCCGTTTGGACGATTGCCGGCATTGCGTAAGGCCGTTTGTCAGAAAAAGGAGCTGCTATTGTCAGGATTTTCTGGCTCGACAGGCGACTCGCACTCGACCATGAAGTCCCCCGATCTTTGCTTCGGGCTGAACCATCCCGGAAGATGTGATTCTCCTGTTAGAGTCAATCCCA
This sequence comes from Orussus abietinus, assembly GCF_000612105.2. Lineage (NCBI taxonomy): Eukaryota > Metazoa > Arthropoda > Insecta > Hymenoptera > Orussidae > Orussus > Orussus abietinus. The sequence goes on along the minus strand of NW_019394397.1, from coordinate 63,182 downwards.
TGAAGACCAGAGACTGCATGGGGTCCCTTATGGGAGCTCGTGTCCGGGAAAAAGGATACAGAACATTGTTTGACATTTTTTTTGTAGGTGGCAACGCTATCGCTAAAGGACCAACATGGAGGACGCAGTCTTGTGAATCTCAGACAACGCTGGAGACCTGTCAAATTGAAAACTCGGCAAACTTCCCGTTTTTCTACCTGAGCCAAAACTGTTTTTAATTACAATACTTCCATACGTCACAAATAAATGCTCACAAAAATATTTTATGGATAAAATATACATTGAATATTTTATCTTAATTTATTTGGACAATGTAATTGTGTTGCAAATGTATGTCTTTAAATCCATGTCCGCGCTTTATTCAAGTAGTGGTCCCTAAGCGAATGTGGCACCACCTAACAAAGATCTGTATCTGATTTTGAGGAAACTTCTATAACATTGTCTTCGTCTTCCTGATCTCTAGTCTCCATGGTCAATCCGATGCGTGTCCTTGTGCACTCCTTAGACTTGTTTGACTTCACACTTCTTAAACCGATTCTTAAAACAATGGAGACACCTACTGAACTTAATTTTCGAAAGTTTAGTGGTTCAGCCTTATTTTCGAGACTGCTCCTGAAGACATTAGCTGCCAATTGCAATGACGTTGACGTCCAAACGGTCAACACTTGAGATGCAAATAAACACAAGTATGGGAAACGGAATTCGGAAACCCTTTGGCTCAAGAAGTGGTTCATTGTTGGACTTACAGATTCTGCCCCAAGCAAAGGATAGCAAGGTCCAAACAGCTATTAAAACACAATGAAACATTAGGAAAAGATGCTACAGATCGCATCGGATAACCAAATTGCGAAGACCATACACGAGCCCGTCGTTGTTAACGAAAGGTGGAGGAGAAAGATGTTAAAAATCCATTCCTCGGTAATCCGATCCACGAGTAAGTCCCAATTGCAATGACGTTGACGTCCAAACGGTCAACACTTAAGATGCAAATAAACACAAATATGGGAAACGGAATTCGGAAACCCTTTGGCTCAAGAAGTGGCTCATTGTTGGACTACAGATTCTGTTCCAAGCAAAGGATAGCAAGATCCAAACAGCTATTAAAACACAATGAAACATTAGGAAAAGACGCTACAGATCGCATCGGATAACCAAATTGCGAAGACCATACACGAGCCCGCCTTTGTTAACGAAAGGTGGAGGAGAAAGGTGTTAAAAATCCATTCCCCGGTAATCCGATCCCCGAGTAAGTAATTTCCAGGAACGGAGGAGGCTCCAGTTGGAAGTTAGAAGAGACATCAAGCCCAGGCAAATGTTCCCCCGAGTGAGCGGTTCAGGAGAGGCGCACTGCCCTCCCATTGACGCTGGCGAGGCTTCGAGGCTTTGAGGCTTTCTCGGGGAGAAGATATTAAAACCCGAGAAGCGGACTGGGGTACGGAAGAAGACGAAAAAAAGGAAAGGGAAAGAAAGGAAAAAGAAAAGAAACGCCGGCCGGTAAAGTAGAGTAGAGAGTATCGGAGTCCAGTCAAGTCGAGGCAAGTCGGGCCAAGTCGAGCCGGGCCGAGTGCACCAGAGTGGAGTGAAGTGGAGTCAGAGGCCTGTTATTAGTGCGAGGTTTATGCTCTTTCGGGTTTTTGCCGGTGGCCCCGCGAGATGGCCCCGGCCTCGCAATATAAATACGCTTAATAGTTTAAGCACACTCCCAGGGCCCGCATATGCTAACCAGCCATAACTATGCTTTACTACTTTCGTTCGGGAGCTTCAGGGGTGGCTCGTCCCAGGCCCGAGGTCGACGGATGTTCGCCGAGGCCGCCTCGACCAACTGGAGAACCATCCATGAAAACGTCTACAAGGAACTCCGAGTACTCGGCTCCCCCTAGGCTGACCACTCCTAGGAAATCTACATTGTAGCTAGGATTTCATCAGGAGCTTCTTTGTTTTTGAGTCATAGATGCGCCCCGAGCGGTCTGCGAGGCAAATCTCGGAGGAACGGTTGCATCGGTTCTTTCTAGACACCTATCGAGGAACCAGACTCGTATCAGGGTGTTTCTTGTTTCGAGATCATTGCTGACCTCCCGATGAGCGGAATCAATAGATCGAGGTACACGACACCCCTAAATTTACGACTCCAGATCGCCTACGTTTATATCAAGGATCTTTTCTATTTTGGTACCTTTCAATTTTTGCTTTACACTTTGGAGCACAATTTTCAGAAAATTCCTGATTTAAAATTTACCCGTGTTCTTTTAGAATTATTACTATTCGTTAGTTGTCATAGGATTCTTATTGTTTAACAAGGATTTTTATAACAATCGATACACGTTACAGCTCCATGGAAGCATCTCATCCCACATTTCGCATGCTCTAATCGGAAATTTATCTTCATGAACCTTCACCCTGGTAGTAACTCTACCAACCATCCCCAATTCCCTTGAATTCAGACCAGGGGCAAACTTACCATGACCTTCAGATCCTTCAACGTATTTTCCGACGAGACCTTCAGCTCGTGGGATCCTTTCACTTTCCTCCTGGTCCTAGAGGGTCTGCAGCTCTCTATCTTCGGCCTCTTCGCCGAGGTCTGAAACGGAAACAAATCACCGTTCTTAAATCGAACCATCATCCACCAGGATGGCCACTTCATCCTGCTACGTTCTCTCGGAGAACCGCGGCAATGGTCCGTGACCTTGGGATCGAAAACCCAATCCCTTAACCCCGTTGAACACCATAATGAGCGACCCTGGTTCCCAGTCCATTCAGGGTCTACGAGGTCTAATGACTCGAAATTGTGAAGCAGGTGTCCACGGGCAAGTGGCCATCTACCTTGGGACCACTCAAGAGACGTAATGACGATTATTATTGTGAGACGAATCAGATGGGGGCCGAATTACTTATCGGCTGCCATCAATCTGATGGCCGACCGGTCCCAAGGAGTTTCGGTGAGTCGACAATTCTTGTCATCGGACTTGTCCAGCGTGCGGTGCTCGAGTTATAACCTTTCCTTTTCGAGAGGTACCTTTTCGCTTCTACGAATCTCACTTTCCCACGTTCATCTAGTTCACTCGTTCGAAGTACTCATCGAATTACACGAGAACTAACCTCGCTGGACTCTCCCGGCGATCGAAATGGCGGCAAGACGTGCACCATTGCGATCGCCGGGGGTCTCGTGGAAAACTCGTTGTATAAACTGACATTTGATTTAAACGAAATACCTACACAACAAAAACCAGTCCGTTAAAATAACTACATCCAAGACAACAAACAAAACCGAAAACAAAACAACATAACAACATATTAAGACCTATGTTGCGTCCGTAAGAAAAATGCGTGTAGTAATTAGAGTACATAGTTATAACTTCACGAGACCTCGTACCATCCTGGGAATTTTGACTTTCTCCGCTTTCTCACGGTGTGCATCTGGCCGCCAAATGTTGTTTTCCTTTATGCGAAGGAACCGAACTTTCGCGAAGGGTTGGGTAAACAAGACCATAAAAAATACACTTGGACGGTACGTGATCTTACAAAGGCATGGTCAGGCCGTACTCGACCTGGCTACCCTTTTGCTACCCCGGTTGCCGAAGTCGTGGGAGGCGACTTTTTTGGGCATCTCCGCCAACGAACCAATCATGTAAAAGTTAGAAAAAATTTGTATCCCTTCCACAACGCGGCAACATTTTTCTGAGGCACCGCGAGTCCTTGCGGGACTCCAAAAGGACACTCTGCTTTTTACAACGAACGAAGGAAGTCCTCGATTCTCATTTAGAACAACATAACGCGAAGCTGCATCCCTCCGTACACTTTATCCCAGTAGAAGTCTGGTTTAAAAACAATTAATCAGAACTACTAGGAGCTGTTCGCCTTCTGGCGTGCAGTGCAAAGAACAACCTACATAGAAACAAAGCACGCGGGAGACGTTCTGGTAACGCGGCGTCACCACACAAAGAAACAACCGCATAGAGCAGTCTTACAATTCATGAAGACAAACTAATACGAAGCAAAGGAATTCTGAATGTTCGCGCAATTGTCTGTAATCCATCTATGAGGCCTCTACCGGGTTGTTCGTGTAGTCTCTCGAGTGCGACAACATCGGTAAGACCAGAGAGTCAACGCTCGCTCTGTCGACCGCCAACCTTCGTCCAGGGCACATCGCGGAGGACTTCACGATCCAAGGATCCAAAGATTGAGCAATAATCGAGGCGACGTTTGTTACAGACCGTAGTTGATCAGCCCTTCAACCTCCTCCGACGGCCTTCCAACCTCTTCGCCTGCATCGAGCGCATCGAATACCCTGAATTGAGCCCAGTCGAACCTATAGATCTATATTTTATTCTTTGCGATTTAATACTTTGCACTCCGAACGATTCTGGACGTTGGCTATCAGCTACTCAGCGCCACTTTACGGCAGAAACATACATTTACAGACCTTCGTATTATTTATTATAATTTTGGAACTAACAAGGAAACATTCCCAAGTGTCCGCCTCCGATCTTATTGAGTTTCATATATGTTGGAGAACACAAAAATTTAAGAGACACGTGTTTTTTTATATCTGCAATGGTCCACATTTAAGGGGTGAAACAACCCCCCAAAGTTTAGCGAAAAATCGGTTTTTTAAATATTTTTCATAGGAGCAGTGGGGGGATTTCGACGAAACTTTGCATAAACGTATTCTGTATAAGGACGGTGACAACAGAATATTTTTCAGCAATGTTGCACCCCCTCAAGGGGGTGAACTACCCTTCAGGTGACATTTTTTTGTAATATCCATTAAACAAGCACTCCTACTTAAGTTCCACTTACGCGATGTGATTGCTCGCAAAAAATTAAGAAATACGTGTTTTTTGCTTTTTGCCAATAAACATTTACACATCGGTTGTAAACAATGAATGTAGGTGGTATTGTAAATCCAATTTTATCGTTTCACCACGGAGATTGTATTACTAGTTGGAAACGGGTGATGACTGCATCGTCGAATCCGTTGCGAAACAATTTTAGCCTCTGAAACTATTTTTTAATTTATTTATAAATAATTGCATGTTATGAAAATCAATGACATTTTGAAGAATTACCACGTTGACACGACTTATGTACGATGAATTGGTCACGATATAACCCAATAAAGGTAGTCGGGATATACCCTAATACCACCTACATTCATTGTTTACAACCGATGTGTAAATGTTTATTGGCAAAAAGAAAAAAACACGTATTTCTTAATTTTTTGCGAGCAATCACATCCCGTAAGTGGAACTTAAGTAGGGGTGCTTGTCTAATGGATATTACAAAAAAATGTCACCTGAAGGGTAGTTCACCCCCTTGAGGGGGTGCAACATTGCTGAACAATATTGTGTTGTCACCGTCCTTATACAGAATACGTTTATACAAAGTTTCGTCGAAATCCCTCCACTCCTCCTACGAAAAATATTTAAAAAACCGATTTTTCGCTAAACTTTGGGGGGTTGTTTCACCCCTTAGATGTGGACCATTGCAGATATAAAAAAACACGTGTCTCTTAGATTTTTGTGTTCTTCAACATATATGAAACTCAATAAGATCGGAGGCGGACACTGGGGAATGTTTCCTTGTAAGTAACGTATTATAATGATATTGGACTTATATGAATTGGTTGAAATCGAGGAAAGTATATTTGCAAAAAAATCAATATTTTATTCTTTATAATTTTGTACAGTATGATAAATTTTGAAACACTCCCCAATATGCATTGCAGGCTGATTAGTGCATGTTTGACAATAATAAGTTGTTTGACACCTGCCACCAGGTGTTTTCCTGTTAGAACACACAATGCAGTCCCGTTTTCTTTGTCCCACGTCGGGAATATGTAGTTTATTGTCTAATCTATTGTCCGCAGAAGATGTAGGATGCCTCTCACGTTCTCGTCTGACACAAAACCCGCTGACATTTCTTGTATATATCTTAGTAATTTTACGATATTTTGATTTGATTTCTTGTGCCATTTCAAGAGAAAACTTCAGGGAAACATGTATGTCTCAAAAAGTTGCGCTGAAATAACTCAATTCCCCCTAATCACTAATAAACTTGAATGTTCCCTGAGAGGGGACAGCGGAGTGCAAAGGGTTAAGGTTTAAGATTTATTATTTAACCCACAGATCTATATTTTATTCTTGCGATTTGAGGTTTAAGATTTATTATTTAACCCACAGATCTATATTTTACTTGCGATTTGAGGTTTAAGATTTATGCGAGCATTCTGTATTGCGATAGCCCTGTTTCTTTTGCAATCCTGCCGCGCGTTGTTAGTTTCATTTGCCGAGCCATCATCGTGCCTCGACTTGTTAATAAACGTTTAAGATAAAAACGTTACCATTTGTTACAACATTAATATTAAACGTTATAACCCAAAACAGTTTGACAGATTGACTTGGCTACGGTGTCCTGACGGATACTACAGGCCAAAACAGGTGCTGCATCGAGCGCATCGAATACCCTAAATTGAGCCCAGTCGAACCTATAGATCTATATTTTATTCTTTGCGATTTGAGGTTTAAGATTTATTATTTAACCTACAGATCTATATTTTACTTGCGATTTGAGGTTTAAGATTTATGCGAGCATTCTGTATTGCGATAGCCCTGTTTCTTTTGCAATCCTGCCGCGCGTTGTTAGTTTAATTTGCCGAGCCATCATCGTCCCTCGACTTGTTAAAAAACATTTAGGATAAAAACGTTACCATCTGTTACAACATTAAAATAAAACGTTATAACCCAAAACAGTTTGACAGATTGAGTTGGCTACGGTGTCCCGACGGATACTGCAGGCCAAAATAGGAGCTGCATCGAGCGCATCGAATACCTTGAATTAAGCCCAGTCGAACCTATGGATCTATATTTTATTCTTTGCGATTTGAGGTTTAAAATTTATTATTTAACCCACAGATCTATATTTTATTTGCGATTTGAGGTTTAAGATTTATGCGAGCATTCTGTACTGCGATACCCCTGTTTCTTTTGCAATCCTGCCGCGCGTTGTTAGTTTAATTTGCCGAGCCATCATCGTCCCTCGACTTGTTAAAAAACATTTAGGATAAAAACGTTACCATCTGTTACAACATTAAAATAAAACGTTATAACCCAAAACAGTTTGACAGATTGAGTTGGCTACGGTGTCCTGACGGATACTACAGGCCAAAACAGGTGCTGCATCGAGCGCATCGAATACTTTGAATTGAGCCCAGTTGAACCTATAGATCTATATTTTATTCTTTGCGATTTGAGGTTCAAGATTTATTATTTAACCTACAGATCTATATTTTACTTGCGATTTGAGGTTTAAGAATTATTATTTAACCTACAGTTCTATATTTTACTTGCGATTTGAGGTTTAAGATTTATGCGAGCATTCTGTATTGCGATAGCCCTGTTTCTTTTGCAATCCTGCCGCGCGTTGTTAGTTTCATTTGCCGAGCCATCATCGTGCCTCGACTTGTTAATAAACATTTAAGATAAAAACGTTACCATCTGTTACAACATTAAAATAAAACGTTATAACCCAAAACAGTTTGACAGATTGACTTGGCTACGGTGTCCCGACGGATACTGCAGGCCAAAATAGGAGCTGCAAACTACCATAACAGAAACAGAAACAGAACAGAACTAACCTCGCTGTCGTTCTCCGATTTGTTGTCTTCGCTATCGTCTATGCATTTGATATAGATTGTCGCTCGGTCATACTTCAGGCTATCCAACCTCTCCTGCTCCACCCTGGCCAGCATGCAGGCGGCGCAAGTATCTGTGACAGAAGATGATAAAAAGCTAAACTGTTATTCTTTTTGCAAGTTTGCACATCGATATAATGTTAGACAATAGGCAGATTTCTCGAATAATCGTTTAGTAAGCGCAACGGGCTCTCCTGTACGGTATCGATCGCTGACCAACGTGTTTTTAAGGCGTTATGAACCATTATATATATATNTATTTAAAAAATTGAAATTTCATGGGTTTCCGCACCTTCGTTATAGCCTCCATATTCACGTCGTAAAGCTTGAAACGATTCGGTACACCTAGTTCGGAGAAAAGTTTCATAAACGAGACCCCTTTCACGTCACTTTCACAATCACCTTAAGGTACAACGCGATGCTGATGAAATTTCATCGAAAAATCTTTTCTTATTTATCCTACATTAGAACCAGTCACATGCCTTTTTTTTAATATGAAATTTCATGAGCCTATGGTCCTTAGAGTCTCATTACGTGCTGAAGTTTCATGTGACGCGGTGCATATAGTTATATATATCAAAACGACCAAATATTTACAAAACTTTTCTCCAAATGAAATGCACCGAATCATTTGAAAATTCAGCACATAATAATGGAGACTCTGAGGAAGAACGCGCTGCTCGTGAAATTTCATTTTTCGAAAAAGGAAAAATCTTTTTTGGTTCTTGTCCGAGATAAATGCTAACTTTTTTTAGAAAATTGAAATTTCATGAGCGTCGCGTTCTTCCTTAGGGTCTCCATAATCACGTGTTAAAGTTCCCAACGATTCGGTGCCCCCCCTTTGGAGAAAAGCTTTATAAATATTTTGACGTTTCACCTTGAGGTGATATGAAAGGGTCATTCTATATATATGTAAAGCGTTCTTCTCCAAACTTGGTACACCCAATTATTAAAAACTTTAACACGTGATTATGGAGGCTCTAAGGAAGAACGCGCTGCTCTTGAAATTTCATTTTTCGACAAAAAATATCTTTGGTCTAATACCCTTAAAAAAAAGTGTTGTATTCGAATCGACTGATTTAAAGGGGATTTCACTTCACCTTAATACTAATCGCATATCGAAAAGATGGTAACTTAACAAGAGGAATTATCCATGAATCCACCCTCGAGAGTTTCTAGACTCGCCAGCAGCGAGGGTCAGCGCGTCCCTCGGGATCCAAAATGGCCGCCGTCCGAGGTAAGGGTGCCCGCTCTTATCCATGCATAATAGATTGCTTATGGACGGTGATTAATACAGTAATTAATAATATACGGTGACCGGGGCGCGTAAGAAGCAGCCATTGTTACCGGCCGGACAGGACAAAAAGCATCCTGGCTTGCACTTCGGCGAACCCCTTTCCCTGCCTCCTCAAGGTGTTACGTCATGGTCGGAGAGTTTCCCGGGGGTGGAACGGTCCGAATGAACGCGAATGGATGAGAATGGACGCGAATGGACGCGGACCGATGCCAACCAACACCAATGGATGCGAATGTCCACCCCGGACTCCTAATTACCGGCGGGTTGGTATTACTCGATGGGACCAGCTGATATCTCCGCGGGATCGTCCCGCAGGATATCGAGGACGCGTATTCGACGTCCTGGGGATCTCGGGCTAACGAGAGATAGATCGAGTTAATTTGCAAGTAGATCCCTATCGCCGGCTGCCCTACGTGCGCACTACTCGGTCTGTCCTTACGCTCGATCGAGTAGGCCCCTGTTCTGCCGGGCTACTTTGTCGGGCAGTTGTTGTGCGTATCCCGATTGTTTCTGCAAGTATATTTGCAAAATGGGATATTTGTACTGTAATGCCGTCAGTCTAGAGTCATTTAGAACTGCATGGTGTCAAAATACGTCGTGGGAAGAGATCCCGACGTCCGCGACAACGGAGTCCGGTGACTATGGGAAAGAACCGTTGAGCCCGGCGCCACGGAATCAGAAACCCTCATCCCTACGGGATAAGTTCATAAACTTAGAACAGCAGTCCTATTCCGAACTCCGAGCCTGTCGGACCGTAGGTCATACAGTGATTTAATGTGTGTATAAATAAGAACCACATCCAAATGCCAAAAAAGGAGTATACAAATTCTTCGAAGAGAACCCCAATACCCTTCGCGGCATAACAGCACAACTGCTCACGTGAAAGAAGGAACGTACCCGAATAAAGTGAGACTTGTAGCGAACAAAACAAACTTGAATTTATTATAATATTAAATTGACGAATGAGTTGTTGAATTTTGTCTGCTCTTCACGCGTGAATACTGATCAGTTACAAAAGCGACGGTGAAGGCTGACGAGAGATGAGAGACTGTGCTGAATTCTGTCAGCTCTCCACGCGTGAATATTGATAACAATTACAGAAGCGTTGGTGAAGGCTGACGAGAGACGGAGTGTTCTGCCCGGCTAGTTTGTCGGGCAGTTGTTGTATGAATCCCGATTGTTTTTGCAAGTAGAATTGCAAATGGGATATTTGTACAACTGCTCACGTGAAAGAAGGAACGTACCCGAATAAAATGAGACTTGTCGCGATCAAAACAAACTTGAATTTATTATAATATTAAATTGACGAATGACTTGTTGAATTTTGTCAGCTCTTCACGCGTGAATACTGATCAGTTACAAAAGCGATGGTGAAGGCTGACGAGAGATGAGAGACTGTGCTGAATTCTGTCAGCTCTTCACGCGTAAATATCGATAACAATTACAGAAGCGTTGGTGAAGGCTGACGAGAGACGTTGAATTCTAGCGAGAGACGGAGTGTTCTGCCCGGCTAGTTTGTCGGGCAGTTGTTGTACGAATCCCGATTGTTTCTGCAAGTAGATTTGCAAAATGGGATATTCATACAACTGCTCACGTGAAGAAGGAAGGTACCCGAATGAAGAGTGAGACTGTCGCGAACAAAACAACTTAAATTTATTATAATATTAATTAGACGAATGACTTATTGAATTTTGTCAGCTCTTCACGCGTGAATAACGATAACTGTTGCAGAGATGATGATGAAGGCTGACGAGAGACGGAGACTGACTGACTTACAGAAAAAATATAGAATTCCTCCTCCGGTCGCATTACATTTTTTGAGGAGGTGGTAGCATATTTCTTGCATAGCGATTGGCTGACTGATTTTAACAAGGGCGGTTCAAATCAAATAGTCAGCCTCGTGATTGGTCGGTGGCTGTCCAATACGGTTGGGTGAAAACGGAAAATTTCTAGTTGCCGTGCAGATGGAAAAACATGCTGTATGCCCGTATGCATGTTGCGCGCACGTGTAAGCGGTAAAGTTAAAAAAGGTATGACGGTAAAGAATAGAGACGGTCAACCCGAGAAAATTCTAAAGAACCCTAAACTTTCTCGATGGGACGTACGGGGCAATATAGCCGTATCGTAGAAAACTAAAATTTACGAACCGATTTCGGAGTCAGGAAATTGCTAAATTGGTAAATGGTCCGATGGTTCCAAGCAGGCAGTAAGTCCCTTTCTGGGAATTTGTTTGACATTTCAAAGTCCGCGATGAATTTACATATATGAGTGTCGCGCACGGAACACGGAGACTGACTGACTTACAGAAAAAATTTGCCGGTCGCGAATGTTTTACAATACAGAAAAGGGGACCTATTATCTTTCCGTCTGCGAATCCCAAAGCAGACGAAGGCGCGACGCGTAATCCCACCAGGGTGCTCCAGTTTCTCCTTATTTGAATACCGAGGGCGACAAAAGGGTTGTCGCCGTACCACGAGGAAGAGGAGTGTTATCCCAGGAAATGTAGCTCTCGAGATGTGAGACGGATGGGTGGCCGGCGAATAAACAAGCAAACCGCACCGGCTTTATTGGCGAATGATACACAATAGGCTCTTCGGAGGATCCTCCTTGTATTTCCCTAAAGTGCCATCAGAGGGCAGTCAAAACCATAAAACGACTGCAGTAAGGGGGACAAAAACTTCCCCGAGGAAACTTTGCCGGCTAGGGGTGGACTTTCTCGGACTTGGATTTCATGCGAATTCCCTTGGGCGGTTGTATGAGTGTCGTAGGTCTGGGAACATCCCTCGGAATCTCCCTGGGAACTGCGGGATGAACTTCCTTCCCTCTTTCTCTCCCGAGTCGTTTAACGGAAACACCTCCCTACGAAAACTATTTCTCGATCGATTGGACATAGAAACTTATAAACTATATCATGGACTCATAAAATATGGAAACCCATATTTTTTTAGCACAGAGTTATCGCGCAATCAACGAGTGGGAATTAACAGTTAAATCCAGCATGGAAAAAAATAATTTGGTTACAATTACTGTAGGGACATGGGTGGAATACTGTGGGAAGTAAAACCACACAAATGGTGAAATTGGCCACATGGAGTGGTAAATGGGTGATCTTCCGAATAGGTACTGTATCCATGGCGTTGCGTTTAAGAAGTGCAGGTCTGATCACAATTTGGAATGGTAATATTAACTACATGAAGAAGTTACAATACGTACAGGAGAGTGGAAGATTTATCTGGGAGCTGTAACTATATATTATAGGAAGGTTTTACCCATTGCAAGGTTATTCTAAACTTGCCTATGCAGAAACAATCGTTTGGCCCCATTAGTTTCGACAGCGCCGTCAGGTGGCAAACCTTCTCGCACATGATGTAGATTGCTTGGGTGTCTATAAGATCCGATGTTATTCCTTACGCTTAAGATACAATAACTGTACCTCCTTCCGAAGAAGAAGGAAAAGGGAAGTGATCGACGTGAAACCACATTTTCGAACATCAAATGATATTATACTCCTTGAGGTAGAAATGTATGAGAACACTGATAGAATGGCAATATTAACAACATGAAGAGGTTACAATACGCACATGAAAATGGGAGGTTTATCCAGGAGCTCTAACCATATATTATAGGAAGGTTTTACCCGTTGCAAGGTTATTCTAAACTTGCCTATGCAGAAACAATGGTTTGGCCCCATTAGTTTCGACAGTGCCGCCAGGTGGCAACATTTTTCGTAGGCGATGTAGACTGCTCGGGTGCATCTATGACCCGTTACTATCCCTTACGTTAACGATGCAATGACTGTACCCTTTCTCGAAGAAGAGGGAAAAGGGAAGTGATCGTCGAGAAACCACATTTTTTAGGATCAACTGATATTTTACTCCTTGAGATAGAAATGTGTGAGAACCCTGACAGGAACATAAGTATAGCGTTCGTGATCATAATCGAATTTTCTATGTCGACGGTAAATTTTTAAATGGATATTCCCAACTATGCATAAAGGTGGAACAACCCGTTCCTTGTAGTTACATTGACTAAATGGTGAAATAACCCTTATTATGTTACGCTGGTTACATTGACTAAATGGTGGAGTAACCCTTACTATGTTCTTTTTACAGTGTTCCGCTGGTTAATATACATTGCTAATTGCAATTGTATTTATTTGCAATTACAATTGCAATTAGCAATGTATATTAACCAGCGGAACATAGTAAAAAAAAAAAACAGAGTAAGGCTTGCTATATTAATTGAAATCCTGGCTAATTGCAATTAATGCAACCTCCTCCCAAGGTTGTCGCGTATGTTGCCTTGAAATAGGGTTACGATTACCACATTTGTGTATCTTCTAACCATTCTTTTTTTTCCGTGAGGATGCTTTTGGAACAGCGAAAGGACTTGCAAAAATCTATCACGAGCTGTAAATGAACCCCGAGGGAGTCGAAGAAAATTGATCGTTGGCGATTCGAGAGATGTAAGGAAATCAAGGTAGAATTGATCACGAGAGTCTCGGTCAGGGGTAATTGCCCTGGATTCAATTAGCGAGATCAGCTGGGGATCCCGAGGCGACTAGATGTCCTGGACGAGCCCCTGGACCGAGCAGGAGGGGCCATTAAGGATTTCCAAAGAATCCCAGGACTAATTAGAGTCGATAAATCAAAGGCAGGACTGACGGCTCGTCCGAAAATCCTCCGGAGGATTAGCAAGAACGGAAACGGAGAGAACCGGGCCATCAAGCAAGGGCGGACGGAAAAGGAGGGAAGACGTGAAAAAAAATCATCTCGTCATGGGCAGACAGTCCCGGAATTGTCCCCGAATGTCTGCGGACGCGAGATCGCTTTTGTGGGGTGCAAATCACCCCATCGGTCGACATTTCAGCATCCCCGAAACTCGAGGGGATGAAATTCGTCCGGGACCTCAGCTAATAAGCATCTTTTTCTATTAAGGTGATGTGAAAGTGGCATCGAAGAGGTTCCTTTAGAAAACTTTTCTCCCAGCTCGGTTTACCGAATAGTTTGAAACTTTACAACGTGAACAGGGAGACTATAAGGAAGGTCCTGAAACGCATGGAACTTCAATTCTTTTTAAATTTGTTTATAGGTATTTTAAAAATAGTTGATAAAAAATAAAATTTACGAGTTTCAGGACCTATCATAGGGTCTCCATATTCACGTTTTAAAGTATGAAACGATTTGAGACACCCAGTTCGTAGAAAAGTGTTATGAACGATTGAGCTTTCGGTTGCCACTTTCACATCCCCTTAAGGTGGTGTGAAAGTGACGTGCAAGAGGTTTCGTTTATAATACTTTACTCCCAGCTCGGTTTACCGAATAGTTTGAAACTTTACAACGTGAATAGGGAGGCTATAAGGAAGGTCCTGAAACGCATGGAACTTCAATTCTTTTTAAATTTGTTTATAGGTATTTTAAAAATAGTTCATAAAAAATAAAATTTTACGAGTTTCAGAACCTATCATAGGGTCCCCATATTCACGTTTTAAAGCATGAAACGATTTGAGACACTCAGTTCGGAGAGAAGTTTTATGAACGATTGAGCTTTCGGTTGCCACTTTCACATCCCCTTAAGGTGGTGTGAAAGTGACGTGGAAGAGGTTTCGTTTATAATACTTTACTCCCAGCTCGGTTTACCGAATAGTTTGAAACTTTACAACGTGAATAGGGAGACTATAAGGAAGGTCCTGAAACTCATGGAATTTAAATTCTTTTCAAATTTGTTTATAGGTATTTTAAAAATAGTTCATAAAAAATAAAATTTTACGAGTTTCAGGACCTATCATAGGGTCTCCATATTCACGTTTTAGAGTATGAAACGATCTGACACACTCAGTTCGGAGAAAAGTTTTATGAACGATTGAGCTTTCGGTTGCCACTTTCACATCCCCTTAACAATGCTAATAAAAGGGGGAAACCAGCGGAGACCTCTTCTGGCTCTTTCCTGTCTCCTATGTTCATTCACAAGTAACCCAGACAAATTGTTTCAGTAATACAGTTCAGAAATTGCGAAACACGTTTATAAAAATGATTTCCTTCCACATTTTCCTTTTTCGCTGCATCATTTAATTCCCGAAGAATTACTAACAAACGGAGAAGTACGTCACGCATGATTTCGAGTGCCCTAGTAGCATAGAATCATTTCTAAATATTTTTTTGTAATCTTTGCTAAATATCTTAAACGACAGATTTTTTAAGATTTCTCGTAGATTTCACTCAAAAATATCTGAAATATTTCTTGAAAAACTCAATTACATGTTTACATTTAATAGTTCATGAACATGTGTAGAAATTATATTTTTTTAAATTTATGAACATATAATAAAAATACATTTTATACTTCACGATTATTATCGGACACTACATTTGGTACCAAAAAACACGAGAAATTTGTGTAACATTTTCCTTCCGCTATTTCATTACAGAAGCAAAAAGTGTGATTTTTATTTTAAGCATTTTTAAAACGTTTATATCGTATACGATCGACAATATTAAAAAAAAATGATTATATTAAAATGAAACGAAACGTTTTGTATATCCATAAGAAAAATAAACCGAATTCACCTGGATCTAATATTACATAAATGTAACAAAATTAATATTCTAAAGTAAATATTTCGAATGTCTGTTGAATATTTACACAATGTACGATATTCGTTAAATATGTAGAAAATATAAGACAAATATTTTGTGCTACTAGGGCGATTTTTAAAAAACTTAGCAATGAGAGAAATTATAATTCATAATTGTATAACAAGAACGAGTTTTCCTGTCCTTCCCGATTTGTATCATGTGTCTTTGGCGGTACAGAATTTTATTGATAAAGGGAGACTTTATCGCAACCGTCACGTTCGCTTATTTTGGGGTCCTCGATCAAAATGGAAACGACGTTATATAAGACATATAAGAATATAAACGAAACGAGACGTATAAACGAAAATATAAGACAAATATTTTGTGCTACTAGGGCGATTTTTAAAGAACTTAGTAATGAGAGAAGTTATAATTCATAATTGTATAACAAGAACGAGTTTTCCTGTCCTTCCCGATTTGTATCATGTGTCTTTGGCGGTACAGAATTTTATTGATAAAGGGAGACTTTATCGCAACCGTCACGTTCGCTTATTTTGGGGTCCTCGATCAAAATGGAAACGACGTTACGGCGTCATATCGAAAGGTCGGCGAGTTTCATTCAGAAGTCCGGGGGCTTCTCGTGAATGAGAGATTGATGTCCCACCCCTCGCACTTCGACCCCCTCCCCCGAGGGGAGGGCTCTTCAAGCCTCAAAGAAAGAGAAACTAATAAATAGAAAACTGACGTCGTCGTCGGCAATCCCCAAGAGTCGTGGAGTCGTTCTCCCGGCGTATTCTAACAAGGAAGGTATCCCAGGTCGATCTCTCCGATTTCATTTCTTTTATAATATGTTATAGTAGACTAAAAACTAAGCGACACGTATTTTTTTTATATGCCATTAAACACTTTAAGGGGGTGATACCACCATCCAAAGTAAGGCATGTCAAGGGGCGATTTGACAGTTCCACCCACAAGAACATAATATCTTTTAACCAATCCACCTGGAAAAGTTTTCTCATAACCAGAAATGAAAAATATAATTCTCTCAATTAAAAAAAAAAAAAGACTAAATACTAAACGACACGTATTTTTTTTTATCTGCCATTAAACACTTTAAGGGGGTGATGCCACCATTCAAAGTAAGGCAGGTCAAGAGGCGATTTGGCAGTTTCACCCACAAGAACATAATATCTTTTAACCAATCCACCTGGAAAAGTTTTCTCATAACGAGAAATGAAAAATATAATTTTCTCAATAAAAAAAAAAAAAAGAAAACTAATCGACACGTATTTTTTTTTATCTGCCATTAAACACTTTAAGGGGGTGATACCATCATCCAAAGGCAGGTAGGTCAAGGGGCGATTTGGCAGTTTCACCCACAAGAACATAATATCTTTTAACCAATCCACCTGGAAAAGCTTTCTCATAACCAGAAATGAAAAATATAACTCTTTCAATTAAAAAAAAAAAGACTGAAAACTAAACGACACGTATCTTTTTTTTATCTGCCATTAAACACTTTAAGAGGGTTAAGGTGAAGTGAAACACCCTTCAAATAGGTCGATACGAATACAACACTTTTTTTTAAGGGTATTAGACCAAACTGTCCGAAACTTTGACACGTCACTCCTGATCATCTAAGAATTGTCCTGACACATTCAAAATTTGGATTTCTTAACAAAATTCTTTAACTCAACCCAGACTAGAACCAAAATGGCGTTGAGCTCTCATATTTCGATCAATATACAATTATCGTAGGCTCTGATATTAGAATCGAAAGGGTCAGGACAATTTTACGACAATTTAGAACACTCTGGTAATCGATAAACTCGCATTTGAATGGGATAAAGGCAAAAAAAGTGTTGTATGCGCTTGTTTGCCAAAACGATGGGAATACGAGGTCTCGGAGTGAAAATTTAATTGACCTGGAAATCACAGATGGCGCAGGGGGTCCCTCTGTAGTCAATTGGGGCCTCAGAAAGCTTGAATCCAGAGGATTTCTGGAGTTTTACTTCGATTTCTTGATATTTATTGTACGAAACCGACAGGTGGAGTATGCCATTTGGTACAATATTCAATATAATTCAACCCAGCTGTCAATATAGAAACGAACGTCGGCAACGTAGGCATTTAGAAAAATCTTCTTTGTCGACGTTGATCAAGTTCCTTGACGTGTTTCACTTCACCTTAAACCATCATCCAAGGGAAGGCATCGTACGGATCGAAAACGTGGCCAGTCCACGCCATGTTGGTTCCTGTCCATAATAAATAAATAAATTTTCGATGAAAAATGAAATGTCGTAAGTTTTAGAACCTACTTTAGGATCTCTATATTCACGTGGTAGAATTTGAAACAAATCGGTACCCCCAATTTGAAGAATACTTTCCCCAAACAATTGATCTCTCATATATATGTAGATTGATCCTTTCTTATCACCTTAAGATGATATGAAAGGCGCTGAGAAGTTTAGTCGAGGTCGATTAATTTAAATTCATCTCACCCTTTTTAGGGGTAACGTCGTTTTGAACGCTCAAGTGGGAACATAAGCTGGCGCGTCCCGTTACCGATATTTATATTTACATTGAAGTCTTTTACAGTCTACGCCGAGAATTATACGAAATGAAGCGTTTTATATACCATTTTAGTAAAGTAACGATGATGAGATCCATATAAAACTATCGAAATCTCGGGAATTCATTATTCTAACGCCCGTTTAGGACCAACGTCGCCATCTGTGACGTCTAGGTGCAACTAAATTTTTGCTCTAAAATCACGTGTTAGCCCCAAGACAAGCCAGCATTCTCTTGCAATCGTTGGTGAAAGTATTTTCCATATTTTCCCATCCGACTATATATATAAGCTGACTCCTTCATATCACCTTAGCGAATAAAAGAAAAGACAAGTAGGGAAATGGTTTTCGTAATTTCAGCGAAGAAGGAAGTATCATCCATTTCCAAAGTACTTTTGCAGACAATTTCCAGTGAGACATCGGGGTGAAGCTAAGACGCGGTTTCTACCCCGTAAGAGCCTTTTGATGATCATTTTGAGAATCTCCCCTACGCCCAAAGATCTCATTGTATAATAAGGATCTCGCTAACGAACGTCTTCGAATGCCACAACAAAGTCGAGGTTGAAAATCCTCTTAACACTGGGAACTCTGATCTGCTTTTAAAGCGAGGGCACGTCTACCATTTAGGATGTCATTTCGAGTATATCGAGAACATTAAGGTATAACATTAGGTAAAACTGTCGAAATCTCGGGTATTCATTATTCTAACGACTGTTCAGGACCAACGTCGCCATCTATGACGTTTAGACGCAACTAAATTTTTGCTCTAAAATCACGTGTTAGCCCTGAGACAAGTCAGCATTCTCTTGCAATCGTTGGTGAAAGTATCGTCCATATTATAATATCTTCCATATTATAAATCAATTCCGCATATAAAAAATTCACGTAAATTTGCCGCGTAAAACAAATACTTGCATAAAAAAAGTGCCGCGTAAATTGAGGGACGGGTGTGTATGGAAAGGAACACACGGCGAAGGGCCCACATTAGGAATCCTTAGCGATAGTGTTATACGTTTCTCTACATATTGCAATATTAGTTTTGTTGTCTTAAAAGTCATTACCTCAAAACGTAAATGTAAGAAACGTCATTTTCAATACTCAAGTGAGAACATAAGCCGGCGCGTCGCGTTACCGACATTTATATTCATGTTGAAATAATTTACAGACTACGTTGATAATTATACGAACTGAAGCGTTCCATATGTCATTTCGGTAAAGTAATGATAAAGAGATCGAGGTAAAACTGTCGAAATCACGGGTATTCATTTTTTTAACGACCGTTTAGGACCAACGTCGCCATCTATGACGTTTAGATGCAACTAAATTTTCGCTCTAAAATCACATGTTAGCCCCGAGACAAGCCAGCTCTTACAATCGGTGGTGAAAGTATCTTCCATATTATAATATCTTCCATATTATAATTCAATTCCGCGTATAAAAAGAATCGCGTAAATTTGCCGCGTAAAACAAATACTTGCATAAAAAAAGTGCCGCGTAAATTGAGGGACGGGTGTGTATGGAAAGTAACACACGGCGAAAGACCCACGTTAGGAATCCTTAGCGATAATGTTATACGTTTCTCTACATATTGTAATATTAGTTTTGTTGTCTTAAAAGTCATTACCTCGTCAAAACGACGTGTTAGCCCTGAGACAAGTCAGCATTCTCTTGCAATCGTTGGTGAAAGTATCTTCCATATTATAATATCTTCCATATTATAAATCAATTCCGCGTATAAAAAATTCCACGCAAATTTGCAGCGTAAAACAAATACTTGCATAAAAAAAGTGCCGCGTAAATTGAGGGATGGGTGTGTATGGAAAGTAACACACGGCGAAGGACGCACGTTAGGAGCCCTTAGCGGCAGTCTTCGACTTTCCCCGTTATAAATTGGGTTCTAAAAATGGGCCGGAAAAGAGGAGATCAAGAAGAAGAAACGGTGTCGCGTAGAAGGGAAAGGAAAACGGGGCTGGCGGAGCTCGAAGAAAGTCGTTAATTTCTCCGGCCGGTGGGCGATTAGGCGTCCCGAATAGGCGAGACGTCGAGCTCGGTGGGGTGAAGCAACCCCCGGAGCTCCGGAGGGTGGCTAAGCGAGGTTTATCCTTGTTTTATCTTGTTTTCCGTGTGCCCCCTCCCGGCCACCAAGTGCCCCCGGTCCCAACTGAGCCGAGCATCGGTCATCTAGGCGCTCCATTTAATCCTGGACGAAGAGCGCCCCCCACGGTGTGGGACAAGTGGGGATCTCCTGGGGGATAACAGGGAAAGGAATCGGACCCGGGGGCTGGGGGCGTTCGCCCCTGGAAGGACGCGCTAATTTGCTCCTGCGAAATTGTCCTCGCAGGACTTTACCGACTTCCGCCACGATTATTCCATCCTCGAGGTCGGACATCGAGGAGGACCTTCCGAGATCGATCGCTCGTTAAGGTGAAGTGAAACCCCCTTTATATCAGTCGATTCGAATACAGCGCTTTTTTTTTAATGAACATTGGACCAAATTGTCCGAAACTTTGACACACGACTCGTGATCATCTAAGAATTGTCATGACACATTCAAGTATTTCTCGCAATTCTCCATCGAGTTTTCCAACTTGCCCCCTCGGAGACGAATCAAATGGACAATTTGCACAAATGAGGGAGTCTCACTTCATCTTAAAGCGTTCTACAAGGATCAACCAAAGGAGACAATGCACGTGCATTTTCCAGACCTTCTGACGCATTTGCGCTAGGGTTCAAAAAGTGCTTGGGACAATTGGGCACTTCTTCTAGAAAACAATGGGCTATAGCTATCAGAGAAAAATGTATCACCGTGGAGCATAAACTGGCGAAGTATTCCTCGCAATTGTCCCTCAAGTTTTGCAACTCGGCACCTCGGAGACAAATCAAGTGGACAATGTGCCCAACTGAGGGGGGTTTCATTTCACTTTAAAGCGTTCTACAAAGACCAAGTAAAGGAGACAATGCATGTGCGTTTTTGGGACCTTCTGACGCAGTTTCCGCTAAGGTTCAAAAAGTGCTTGGGACAGTTGGGCACTTGTTCTAGAAAACAATGGGCTACAGCTATCAGAGAAAAGGTCATCATCGTGGAGCATAAAATGGCGAAGTATTCCTCGCGAATGTCCGTCGAGTTTTCCGACTTGGCACCTCGGAGACAAATCAAGTGGCCAATCTGTCCAATTGATGGGTGTCTCACTTCACTTTAAATCGTTCTACAAAGATCAACAAAGAGGACAATGCATGTGCATTTTTAGGACCTTCTGACGTAGTTAGCGCTAGGGTTCAGAATGTGCTTGGGACAATTGGGCACTTCTTCTAGAAAACAGTGGGCTACAGCTATTAGAGAAAAGGTCATCCTTGTGGAGCATAAAATGACGGATTATTGCTTGAAATTGTCCGTCGAGTTTTCCGACTTGTCACCTCGGAGACAAATCAAGTGGTCAATGTGTCCAATTTATGGGTGTCTCAGTTCACTTTAAATCGTTCTACAAAGATCAAGTAAAGGAGACAATGCATGTGCATTTTTAGGACTTTGTAACGGTTGAGATTTCCCTGAGAGATGGACTTCTAAAAGAGACTAGGAGACAAAACCAATAAGAATAAACGGGAAAGTCTAAAAGGTATCTATATTAAACAAACAAGAATGAATAAATAAATAAAAACATGCGCAAATTATAAATAGAATAAAAAGAGACCGAGACCATTACAAAACGAACTTAAAAGAATAAATAACAGAATAATCGCGCTAACGGAAAATATAACAATACAAAAATAAATAAATATAAGAATAAAACGCTACGCAGGAATAAAAAGATAAATAAACAGAAAGGCGAATTACAAAGACAAATATGACGAGAACGGGACGCATGAACTATGTGACAATGTTCGAGAGAGAGAGAGGCTTATCTTTCTGGAGTTGTATGAGGGATCGTCCGTGCGGCAGTAGAAGGGATTGTCTTTTTAGCAATCCAACGATTTTACTCCAATTAATAGTACATCGTCAGGCTCCGCAGGAGGAACGTTATAAATTTCTGACCAGATCGTGCGTCCACGATCGGAATAGAGTTCCTCAAATTTCTGGCAACGGCCTTTGACAACGGCAGCCGACTTGCTTCTCTTCAACGGAACACCTCTGAGCCTCTTGGCTCCCTCTCTCTTCATCTCTCCCTATTTCTCCCACCTTCTCTCCCTTTACATATATTACTTATTATACAGATATATTAAGAATTACCACTACAACCTTCTGACGCAGTTTGCGCTAGAGTCCAAAAAGTGCTTGGGACAGTTGGGCATTTCTTCTAGAAAACAATGGGCTACAGCTTACCAGAGAAAAATCCATCATCCTGGAGCATAAACTGGCGAAGTATTCCTCGCGATTGTCCGTCAAGTTTTCCGACTTGGCACCTCGGAGACAAATCAAGTGGACAATTTGCACAATGGCCGTGCGGCCCGTCGACGAAGCGGCCGTAAAACTTTTTATGGTAGAAACCACCGTCTCGGCGCGACAGGCAGAAGGGTTCGTTCTTTTCTTGAGACCTCCGGCGGTGCATGGGGGGTTGCTGATCAAGGGGCCGGGGATTAAGACTCTCTTTCTCTCTCTCGTCCGCAGGCCGCCGTAAATATCATTTAGCGCCTCGGCGAGCAAGGACGCGCGACAAATCAAATGGACATTTGTAGGGATAGGTGCGGCGGTGTATCGACAAAACAGCCACTGCCGCGACCGGTCGGGAATTAATATTCGGACGGCGTTTAGATTTAGAACACGAATTTGCAGATTAGTTTCCCCGCCGGACGCAGCCTCTGCCCCGGCGAGGGCCTCGAATTTAGTTTCCACGAGGGGGACGAAATTTCGCCTTCCCCGACGGTCACTGCGTGGATATTTGTTACCGGGGTACCAACTGCTACGGACACGTCCCTGGCACAGCGCCTCGGCACTTTCGAGTCTCCCCGACCTTAAGGGGGGAGATACATTTTGCCCGATCAAAAAGTCGATTTTCGCTTTTTTGCATGTCCATATACCTTATAGTCTTGAAAATATTCAATCTAAATGTTAATAAGAAATTCGCAAAATTGGCGGAGTTATAGAGGTTTGAATGGACGGGGGTGCGGCAGGTGTAATATTATAACCCGAGTGCAGCGATTCATCTCGAAACTTTAAACGTGTTTCGTTCATTATTTTTAAAGCTCACATTCGTCGGAGTATGTTGCATTAATTTGTCCAACTAATCTGAGGGGAGAACTTATATTGAGAATTTTTTGTGACAGCTGGTGTTGGCCAGGAGATCTAGAAAAATTCAGAAACCCCAGAACTTCCCAGGACCTGGAAAACGTTTGAATGTACATTTTCATTATTATCTTTTAAAGCTTAAATTCCCTGGAGTATGTTCCATTGATTTGTCTAATTAAACCGAGGGGAGTACTTATACTGAGAATTTTTTGGGACCGCTGGTGTTGGCCAGGAGGGCTAGAAAAATTCAGAGACCACAGAACCTCCCAGGACCTGGAAAACGTTTGAATGTACATTTTCATGATTTTTTTTTAAAGCTCACATTCCACGGAGTATGTTGCATTAATTTATCCAACTAAACCGAGGGGAGTACTTATACTGAGAATTTTTTGGGACCGCTGGTGTTGGCCTGGAGAACTAGAAAAATTCAGAGACCACAAAACCTGAAAATAGTCCCTCTAAATGTTATTAAGAAATTCGCAAAATTAGCGGAGTTATAGAGGTTTGAATGGACGGGGACGCGGCAGGTGTAATATTATAACCGGAGTGCAGCGATTCATCCCGAAACTTTAAACGTGTTTTTCTCGAAAGCACAGTTTTCAAACTTGTACCCATGGGGACCCCATGCGCCATCTGTGATTTCCAGGTGAATTAAATTTTCGTTCCGAGACCTTGTATTACCATCGTTTTAGCACAGAAGCGCATAAGACACTTATATGCCTTTATCCCGTTCAAACGCGAGTTTCTCGATTATCAGAGTGTTCTAAATTGTCGTCCAATTGTTACAACCTTTTCATTTCTCATATTAGCGCCTTTAATAATTCATCAAAATATGAGAGCTCGACGCCATTTTTGTTCTGGTCTGGACTAAGTTAAAAACTTTTTTACCAAAATACAATTTACGTTCCAAAAGTGTATGAATTTTGTGAATTTTTTGAATTGTGTACTCGAAATCTTCACGTGCGTTCCTGAGGCACGTTTTGAAGTATGAAACGATTTCAGACACCCAGTTCGTAGAAAAGTTTTATGAACGATTGAGCTTTCGGATGCCACTTTCACTTCCCCTTAAGACATGCAATTCATAATTTGACTGCAACTTTGCGTACTAAAAGTGTATGAATTTTGTGAATTGTGTACTCGAAATCTTCACATGCGTTCCTGAGACACGTTTGGAAGTATGAAACGATTTCAGAAACCCAGTTCGTAGAAAAGTTTTATGAACAACTGAGCTTTCGAATGCCACTTTCAAATCCCCTTAAGACATGCAATTTATAATTTGACTGCAACCTTACGTCCTAAAAGTGTATGAATTTTGTGAATTTTTTGAATTTTGTGAACTGTGTACTTGAAGTCTTCACGTGCGTTCCTGAGGCACGTTTTAAAGTATGAAACGATTTGAGACATCCAGTTCATAGAAAAGTTTTACGAACGATTGAGCTTTCGGATGCCACTTTTACATCCCCTTAAGACATGCAATTCATAATTTGACTGCAAATTTACGTACTAAAAGTGTATGAACACGAAATCTTCATGTGCGTTCCTGAGGCATGTTTGGAAGTATGAAACGATTTCAGACACCCAGTTCGTAGAAAAGTTTTATGAACGATTGATCTTTCGGATGCCACTTTCACATCCCCTTAAGACATGCAATTGATAATTTGACTGCAACCTTACGTACTAAGAGTGTATGAATTTTGTGAATTTTTTGAACCGTGTACTCTAAATCTTCACGTGCGTTCCTGAGGCCGTGATTGAAGTATCTTCCCTAGTTCTTGAGTCGCCGGTAGAGGCGCCACTGACCATAGCGCTGGTAGCGCGAGCCCCGAAGGCGGCAAGACGGGGCAACCCAGGGGCGCGTGATTGATACTCGCTCGGACGTGGGCTAATGTGTCCCGGGCTGCGAGGACCACCCTCTAAGCTTTAAGAGTGGAGCCAAGCCGCGGTCCGGGCTCGTTAGGCAGGGCCGTATCAGTCACCGGTGAGCAACCCCCGGAGATTTTTTGCACCATCCCCTCGAGCGAGGAAAGGTCGGGCGGCCCTTAAAATAAGCTAAATTGTCTGTTTACCCTGCCCCCGGCGTCTCCTCCCGCGGGCTTCCTTTTTGGCCTCCTTATCGGTCTTCGTGCGTTTCCGGTTTGCCCCCTTCGTCCCATCGCTACCTCGAATTTTCCCATTTAAGGTGAAGTGACACCCCTTCAAATCAGTCGATTCGAATACAACACTTTTTTTAAAGGTATTCGACCAAACTGTCCGAAAAATTGACATATTACTCGTGATCGTCTAAGAATTGTCCTGACACATTCAAAATTTGAAAACTCACTCCTTAACGATCCTTCCCTCCGACGACCCTGTGATGGTTAAATTATGCCGAGTTATGAGTTCTCGACAAGGCGCATAGATGTCACGCTGCTTAAGGTGAAGTGAAACCCCCTTCAAATCAGTCGATTCGAATACAACACTTTTTTCAAGGGTATTCGACCAAATTGTCCGAAACATTGACATATTACACGTGATCATCTAAGAATTGTCCTGACCCGTTCAAAATTTGGATTTTTTGAAAAAATTGTTTAACAGCCCAGACCAGAACCAAAATGGCGTCGAGCTCTTATATTTACATCGATATACAATTATCGAAGGCTCCGATATGAGAAACGAAAGGGTCGGGACAATTTTACGACAATTTAGAACACTGTGGTAATTGATAAACTTGCATTTGAACGGGATAAAGGCAAAAAAAGTGTTTTATGCGCTTCTATGCCAAAAGGATAGGAATACGAGGTCGCGGAATGAAAATTTAATTCACGTGGAAATCACAGATGGCGCAGGGGCAATCAATTAGGGTCCCAGAAAGAAAGAATCCAGAGGATTCCAGGAGTTTTACTTCGATTTATTTATAATAATTGTACGAAAACGACAGGTGGAGTGTGGCATTTGGTACAATATCCAATATAATTCGATACAGCTGTCAACATAAAAATGAATGTCGGCAACGTAGGTATTTAGAAAAATCTTTATCGGCGTTGATCAAGTTCCTCGACGTATTTCATTTCACCTTAAGGGGACGTAAAAGTTGCGTCAAAGCGGTTTCATTTATGAAACTTTTCTCCGAACTGAGTGTACCGAATCGTTTTAAACTGGACAATGTGAATACGGAGCCGATAAGGAAGGTCCTGACATGCATAAAATGTCAATATTTTTAAAATTTGTTTATCGATGTATTCAGAAATTTGTATAAAAAACGAAATTTCACGAGTGTCAGCACCTTCCTAATAGCCTTCATATTCACGTTGTAAAATTTGAATCGATTCAGTACATCCAGTTCGGAGAAAAGTTTCATGAACGTCTGACCATTTGGATACCACTTTCACATCCCCTTAAACGTTGCAGCACGAAAAATAAATAAATAAATAATCATATAAATTAATTAATTAATTAATCCACACACACAGTCAGAGAGAGGAAGATATGCGTCGCGGTTGGCTTGTTTATTGATATATTCAAAATTTTCTATATAAAATGAAACTTCACGAGTGTCAGCACCTTCCTTATAGCCTTCATATTCACGTTGTAAAGTTTGAATCGATTCAGTATATCCAGTTCTGACAAAAGTTTCATGAACGATTGAGCATCCGAATACCACTTTCACATCCCCTTAAACGTTGCCGCGCGAAAAATAAACATATCAAAATAAATATCTATATATACTGTACATATATATCGATGTTTATATCGATATATATGGCTCTGGTCTGGGATGTTTAGAGATTTCGACATTGGTATATATATAGTCGGAGAGAAGTGGATATGCGTAGCGGTTGGCTCGGTGCGCCATCTGACGGATAGATCGGGCGGTCAACCGATCCTGGAGCGACATCTCTATCGGGCGTTCACGTTTGGTGTGGTCCGGTGGGTCGGATCGGTCGATCGGTCTCCGATTCCTCAGGTCCGGTTTGCAATTCTGATCGCTCTCCGGGTGTGCGCGCGCACGCTGCCTTGACAAATGTAGCAAAAAATTGCG
Organism: Orussus abietinus; assembly: GCF_000612105.2. NCBI lineage: Eukaryota > Metazoa > Arthropoda > Insecta > Hymenoptera > Orussidae > Orussus > Orussus abietinus. Next base: position 35,811 of record NW_019394397.1, on the reverse strand, counting down.
CACCAAGAGACAGACAAGACAATAGGATGTTTAGAGATATCGACCTTACACAAAACACGACCCCCCTCGATATGCGGGGACGTGTTGCGGACATACGGGGACACGCGTGGACGCATAAGGAGGGCCGGAATCGGGACGACAAGGCGCGTGTGCATTCGCGTTGTTAAGATGAAGTGAAACACCCTTCAAATCAGTCGATTCGAAGACAACACTTTTTTTTAAGGGTATTAGACCAAACTGTCCGCAACTTTGACACATCACTCCTGATCATCTAAGAATTGTCCTGACACATTCAAAATTTGGATTTTTCAAAGAAATTTTTTAACTCGGTCCAGACCAGAACCAAAATGGCGTCGAACTCTCATATTTCGATCAATATACAATTATAGAAGGCTCTATTATGAGAATCGAAAGGGTCAGGACAATTCTATGACAATTTAGAACACTCTGGTAATCGATAAACTCGCATTTGAACGGGATAAAGGCAAACAAAGTGTTGTATGCGCTTGTATGCCAAAACGATGGGAATACGAGGTCTCGGAGTGAAAGTTTAATTGACCTGGAAATCACAGATGGCGCGGGGGGTCCCTCTGTAGTCAATTAGGGCCTCAGAAAGCATGAATCCAGAGATTTCTGGAGTTTTACTTCGATCTTTTTTTATTATTATTGTACGAAAAGGACAGATGGAGTTTAGAGTTTTTTTTCTCCTAACCTGACTTATTCGAATATAACCCTATCCTAATCTGAATCTTTGCGGTTCTGGTCTGGGCTAAGGTAAAAAAGTTTGTCCAAAAATCCAAATTTTGAATGTGTCAGGACAATTCTTAGATGATCAGGACTGATGTGTCTATATATACTGTACATATATATCGATGTTTATATCGATATATATGGCTCTGGTCTGGGATGTTTAGAGATTTCGACATTGGTATATATATAGTCGGAGAGAAGTGGATATGCGTAGCGGTTGGCTCGGTGCGCCATCTGACGGATAGATCGGGCGGTCAACCGATCCTGGAGCGACATCTCTATCGGGCGTTCACGTTTGGTGTGGTCCGGTGGGTCGGATCGGTCGATCGGTCTCCGATTCCTCAGGTCCGGTTTGCAATTCTGATCGCTCTCCGGGTGTGCGCGCGCACGCTGCCTTGACAAATGTAGCAAAAAATTGCGCACCAAGAGACAGACAAGACAATAGGATGTTTAGAGATATCGACCTTACACAAAACACGACCCCCCTCGATATGCGGGGACGTGTTGCGGACATACGGGGACACGCGTGGACGCATAAGGAGGGCCGGAATCGGGACGACAAGGCGCGTGTGCATTCGCGTTGTTAAGATGAAGTGAAACACCCTTCAAATCAGTCGATTCGAAGACAACACTTTTTTTTAAGGGTATTAGACCAAACTGTCCGCAACTTTGATACATNTGATGTGTCAAAGTTTCGGACAGTTTGGTCTAATACCCTTAAAAAAAAGTGTTGTATTCGAATCGACTGATTTGAAGGATGTTTCACTTCACTTTAAATATCCGGGTTAAAATAAATATAATTAATAAACGGCGGGTGCAGAAGAGGAAGGGGAACCCTCTTTCAAGGGAAAGGGTAGGATGAACAAAATAAGGAAGGTGGGAGGCCGAGAGAAAAGGGAAGGATGAGAGTGGGTGCTTAAGAGCAAATCCTCCCTCGGCGGCCCCTTTAATGGTGTCGAAAAGCTGCATTTACCGACGGTTCATTTTCAGGATACTTCTTAATTATAACGAGACACTTTGCCTGCGCCAAGGCGGAAGGGGGCGATATGTAAATTAGGTGCTAATGTCTTCTGGCATTATTCGGAGGGGGGGAGTCAAAGGAGACAGAAGGCGTTTAGCGTGCACTTCAAGGCGGACAACATCGACATTAGTCTCAGATCTTCTATGGCCCTCAAACCTCTCCACCCTGAAACGAAAATCGGAAACCCTGCGAGAAGAAAAGCAACGACGATAAACAATATTTGTGCTGAACGTGAAAAGTCATTTTATTAATAATATATATATATATGTTTTTTTTAGTTGTACCTACAGTTTTGTTTTATATACCTTTTTTATTTATCATTCTACATGTATCAACGGAAAAGATGAACTACGCTCTGATTATAATCGTTATTGTTCCTATGTACGGTATTACTGGGTACAAGTTAAAATTACGAATTGCTTTTTTACAATTAAGGTGAAGTGAAACACGTTGAGGAACTTGATCGACGTCGATGAAGAAGATTTTTATAAATACCTACGTTGCCGACGTTCGTTTTTATATCGACAGTTGTGTCGAATTATATTGGGTATAGCACTAAATGGCATACTCCACCCGTCGTTTTCGTAGAGTAATTATAAAAAAATCGAAGTAAAACTCCAGAAATCCTCTGGATTCGTGCTTTCTGGGGTCGTAATTGACTGCAGAGAGACCCCCTGCGCCATCTGTGATTTCCAGATCAATTAAATTTTCACTCCGAGACATCGTATTCCCATTGTTTTGGCATAGAAGCGCATAATACACTTTTTTTGCCTTTATTCCGTTCAAATGCGAGTTTATCAATTACCAGAGTGTTCTAAATTGTCGTAAAATTATCCTGACCCTTTCGTTTCTCATATCGGAACCTTCGATAATTGTATATTAATCGAAATACGAGATCTCGACGCCATTTTGGTTCTGGTCTGGGCTAGGCTAAACATTTTTTTCCAAAAATCCGAATTTTGAATGTGTCAGGACAATTCTTCGATGATCACGAGTCACGTGTCAAAGTTTCGGAGAGTTTGGTCGAATACCTTTAAAAAAAAGTGTTGTATTCATATAGATTGATCAGAAGGGGGTTTAACTTCACCTTAAGCTTAAAATTAAAATATACTTCACTATTCCCTATATTTGAACGAATAGCGAAGATCCACTTCTCATGATTACAACTAATCATTATTTGCATAATGAACGTGATAATTGTTTATATTACGAAATTGTAATATTGGGTTGGCCAAAAAATCCTGCGACATTTTTTTGTATATTCGAAACGGTGTTGTTATTGTTGCAAGACATTTTAGCCAATCCAATAATCATTAATGATTAATGAAATTCACTAACCTGGATTTGTAACAAATTCATCGTCCACTTTTTTGATCGTCACCTCGTGATCCACTTCGTAAAATTGAGTTAGTTTAGCCCATTCTTCCGGCGTGACGATGACGTATCTACAAACAACAGGATCGTGAATTGCAACGAGGATGCAACCCTTTTCCAACAAACCTCGGCATTACATCCTTAATACGTATGAAGAATTGTAAAATAAAAAAAAATAAAAAATATTGCAACGAGGATGCAACTTTTTTCCATCAAACCTCGGCATTACATCCTTAATACGTATGCAGAATTGTAAAATTAAAAAAATAAAAAATATTGCAACGAGGATGCAACCCTTCTCCATCACACCTCGGCATTACATCCATAATACGTATGCAGAGTAAAACAATTCAATTGAAATCCACTCTTTGTAAAATCTTAATATAAATATTGTGAAGTCGAAAGACAGAGACATTATTGATATTTCAAATAAAAGAATGGATTTTTAAATAAAATCTTGTTACTCTGCAAGACTTATGAAAAGTTAGATACTTTTATTTATTCTTCCATGTTTTACCGTAATTCTTATGAGACGATATAACGTAAGTGTACCAGTCGCCGAACACCAGTTAAAATATTTCCCTTTATTAAGGTGATATGAAAATGTCATATATACATAATAAAACATCAGAAATGTTTATAAAACTTTTCTGAAAATTGGGTGCACCGAATCATTTGAAACGTTAACATGCGATTGTGGAGGCTCTAAGAAAAAACGCGATGCTCGTGAAATTTCATACAAAAATAAAAATTGTATTATTTAGCCTACATTAGAACCAGAAACACATTTTCTTGTGAAAAATGAAATTTCATGAGCATCGTGTTCTTTCTTAGCATATCCATAATCACCTGTTAATGTTTCAAATAATTCGGTGCACCCAGTTTCGAGAAAAGTTTCATAATTATTTTTACTTTTTGTTATGTATATATCACACTTTCATATCACCTTAAGCATTCCATAAATGTAATTGCAATTGTAAAAACTGTAAGAGGACCGTCAATATTTAATTGACGTACAGGAAAATTTTCGATTACCACTCTGCGTGGATTACAATCTAATGTTCAATGTTTATTTAGGTCTGCACGTTACGGATATTGTTTCAATGTATTCCTTGAAGATAATGCGAAAGAATGAAGAAAGCTTCTTAGAAGCTACCGTTTAGCCTTTACGTATTTTTAAAAGAAGTTATGGCTTATCTTGTTAAGGTAATATGAAAGTGGCGTCGAAGAGGTTTTGTTTATAAAACTTTTCTCCCAACTCGGTTTACCGAATAGTTTGAAACTTTGCAACGTGAATAGGAAGACTATAAAGAAGATCCTGAAAATCATGAAATTTCAATTCTTTTCAAATTTGTTTATAGGTATTTTAAAAATAGTTTATAAAAATGAAATTTCGCGAGTTTCAGGACCTACCTTAGGGCATCCGTATTCACGTTTTAAAGTATGAAATGATTTGAGACACCCAGTTCGTAGAAAAGTTTTATGAACGATTGAGCTTTCGGATGCCACTTTCACATCCCCTTAACCCCCTATGGGCACGTGTAACTTTCAGGTCACATTTTAAATGAAAAATTTTTTTTCATTTGCATATATAGGTTCCTAATTGCTGATTTTTCGTTCCCTCAATTTTTTCTTATTGAATGAAAAATTCGGCCCATAGAGGGTTAAGGAAGAAATAGAATATACCATGTTAACGTTAGATGTTTATTTTGGTTTGCACGTTACAAAGATTGTTTCAATGCATTCCTTGGAGAAAATGCGAAGGAATACAGAAAGCTTTTTAGAACCTACCGTTTAGCCTGTACGTATTTTTGAAAGAAGTTATGGCTTATCTTGTTAAGGAAGAAATAGAACATACCATATAGCAATTTATTTGTATGCAAAACTACATTTAGCAATATTATTATATTATCGTATTCCCATCGTTTTAGCATAGAAGCGCATACAACACTTTTTTTGCCTTTATCCCGTTCAAATGCGAGTTTATCGATTACCAGAGTGTTCTAAATTTTCCTAAAATTGTCCTGACCCTTTCGATTCTCATATCAGAGCCTTCGATAATTGTATATCGATCGAAATATGAGAGCTCGACGCCATTTTGGTTCTGGTCTGGGTTGAGTTAAAAAATTTTGTTAAAAATCCAAATTTTGAATGTGTCAGGACAACTCTTACAAGGAAGGTACCTGAGGTGTCCCTCTCCGATTTTGTTCATTTTTAAATATGTTATAGAGGACTAAAATCTAAGGGACCCGTGTTTTTTTATCGGCGGATAAACACTTTTAGGGGGTGAAATTAGGCTTCAAGGTTGGCCGTGCAAGGGGGTGAGTTGGCTGTTTCATATAGAGGCACTCGACCGATTTTCATGAAACAACCGTCAAAATGTAGGGAATGAAGAATTATGAAACATGCATTTGGAATTTTTCGAAAAAATTCATTTTTAAGGGGTGAGCCACCCCTTTGAATACTTCTTTTACCCCTTACGCGAGCAGTAATTGCTCTATCCAAATGAAACTTGGTTAATTTATAGACCAGAACAATACAAAAAAAGTTTCATTTGGATAGAACAATTACTGCTCGCGTAAGGGGTAAAAGAAGTATTCAAAGGGGTGGCTCACCCCTTAAAAATGAATTTTTTCGAAAAATTCCAAATGCATGTTTCATAATTCTTCATTCCCTACATTTTGACGGTTGTTTCATGAAAATCGGTCGAGTGCCTCTATATGAAACAGCCAACTCACCCCCTTGCACGGCCAACTTTGAAGCCTGATTCCACTCCCTAAAAGTGTTTATCCGCCGATAAAAAAAAACACGGGTCCCTTAGATTTTAGTCCTCTATAACATATTTAAAAATGAACAAAATCGGAGGGGGACACCTCAGGTACCTTCCTTGTTAGATGATCAGGAGTGATGTGTCAAACTTTCCGACAGTTTGGTCTAATACCCTCAAAAAAAAGTGTTGTATTCGAATTGACAGATTTGAACGGTGTTTCACTTCACCTTAAATGTGGACCATTGCAGATATAAAGAACATGTGTCTCTTAGATCTTTGCGTTCTTCAACATATATGAAAATCAATAAGATCGGGGACGAACACTTGGGAATGTTTCCTTGTTAGTTTTTAGTCTCCTATAACATATAATAAAAGAAATCAAATCTGAGAGATCGACCTGGGATACCTTCCTTGTAAGTCATTTGTACCTCATATCGGTTTTTATATGTGTTGCGGATGTTCGAAAGAAAGTCTGAACGCGGGTTGCACTGGATGTGAGAGCCAAATTTGATGACTGATTAATTCTCGACGAAATCTCGAGTCAGGTCGGTTTTATGACTTCGGGCACATGACTTGAATTCGTAACATAAATAGTTTATTAACAATAACGAGTAAGTCCGATAATAATTGTAGAATATGACACTATGAACGGCGGCGGTCGCACGGTACAAATTAGCGGGTGACTATTTGGAGTCGCGGTGAGACTATATAGAGTCGCGGTTAGACTATTTGGAGTCGCGGTTAGACTATTTGGAGTCGCGGTGAGACTTGATTGTCTCTGAGAGTAGGAGATGTCCGTCTCTCGCGGTGGAAGATTTGATTCTGAAGATGCCCAGAGGAACTTTGGTCCAGAGCGCTTTCGGATGCTGTCCTCTAGGGCGGAGTTTTTTACAAAGCGTTTACTGATAGGCGTAGAGAAATTAAAGATGATCGATAATCGAAAGTGACTGGTTAATGAGGACTGAGAAGGGGAAAAGTTAATGTTGTTTAAGAAGGCTTAGGTGGGGAATAACAAAAATGGGCTATAGGACTAGAAGTAAACGAATCATGGGCTAAAGGACCGCGGTAGTAGATAAAAGAAGCGCCAGAGTTTCTGTTTATACCTCAATTTAAGTTATGACCATACGTTACTGAATTGATGATGCGAGATGACAGGAAGAGACTCGAGAAAGAATAAACGGAACTTGAAATACGGAAGAAATAGAACGGCCAGACCGTTGCAGAGAGCATTCCAAATAATTCTAGCGTTATAATTATTAAATTATGGATTAGTCCGTATTTGCAATAAATAATTGAAATTTACGTATTGGCTTGAAAACCACACGTGACATGATAATTGCTATCTGAGATAAAGAAATTCGTTCTCGATTGAGCCCTTGTTCATTCGGCTCGAACAGACAGTTTGGTCTAACACCCTTAAAAAAAAGTGTTGTATTCGAGTCGACTGATTTGAAGGGTGTTTCACTTCACCTTAAATGTGGACCATTGCAGATATAGAGAACGTGTGTCTCTTAGATCTTTGCGTTCTTCAACATATATGAAAATCAATAAGATCGGGGACGAACACTTGGGAATGTTTCCTTGTTAGTTTTTAGTCTACTATAACATATTATAAAAGAAATCAAATCGGAGAGATCGACCTGGGATACCTTCCTTGTAAGTCATTTGTACCTCATATCGGTCTTTGCATGTTAAATCTTTATCGGAATCTGAACGGCGTCTTAGGTGTTCGGTCGCTGGTACCCTGACCTTACCAAAAGTTCAAAAGAAAAAAAAAAAAAAATCCGCGGAAAGCAAAAGTAACATCGGTGACTCCAGCGGACAAAAGGGGAGGCAATAAAATGAGCGAGTACAGGGGTAAAACAAGTTGAGACAGTCTTGGCAAAGATCGGTCTTCTGGCAGCGGGCACCGAGGAATCCGCGATTTCCCGCCACCCCCGCGGAATATCCGGGTGGTTTTTGTGGGCTCTCCCTTAATTATGCCGCAAATTAGAAATTTCTTGCGGGCCCCCTGCAGTCGGCGCTTTTTGTGGCCGGGGCTCTCCGCGCGGCGTTTCCGCTTACGTCGACGGGGCTTGGGAGATTTCGAGATCGACCTTTCCTGATTTTTGTTTCCACTCTTTCCTCGCCCTCGACGAAAGAGGAAACCTCGCATTTGCGAGGGGACACCCCCTGAATCCCCGAGTCCCGATAACGAGAGTAAATCCATCGGCGACTCGCTGATAATTAGTTGCGCGACATTAATTCCCATTCAGCGCAATATGCCGCGCGGCCTGATTTGAATTTGCCGGGCAAAAAGCGGTGGCACTACGTGAGTCATCGCGTCACTCGCGCCCGCGGCGAGGCGTCCTCTTCCCCGTGTATTTGCCTAACGCCCGATTAATAGGGGGACGCGAAAGAGACGCCGGATGCCCCGCTCCATCTACGCGGCAAATTTTTCCCGCTTTTTTCGTCATTTCGTGAAAAAACTAACGCGAGTGGTCCGAAACATTTCGCACGGAAAGAATCGAGGGTAAGGAATTATTAGTTCTTTTAGAATAGAGGCACCGAGAGATACCGAAGATTAATCGGTGTTAAGTTGAAAATTAAACATTGGAAGGGTGGTATTATGCAAAGAAAATATCAGCTTAGTTAGATCCTTAAAATTACTGTATCATTCGATATCAATTTTTAAATCGCAAATGGAGGATGGCGATTTGAGTCGATTGATGAAAATACGTTCCTTTAGAAACACGATGGTGTTTCCAAAGGAACGTGTCACTTCCAAGGGAGGTAGACCTTTCGTAATTTGTAGGCCTAGCCAGAGGGTGACCTCCGACGTGGAGTTGGGACTGGTAAAAATGATTTTTTAACGGTCCGTCCACAGGAAGAGGGGTGACTTAAGCCGTCGCTATCTTAGGCAGATAGTGGACAATGGCTTAGCATAATGGTCAGGGGGTTAGACGACGGTGGCCCCGGGGTGTGTGGGTGACACTTTTGCGTATCCATCACCCCCCAAGAGAGACCAAGGAGGGGTTGAAAGGCGTGCCAAGAGGTCACGCACTTTCCCTTTATAATGAACTCGTCTTTTCGGAAAACATGCAAGATTTGCCCTGGTGGAATTTTCCAAAAGTTTAATTTCTCCCCCTGAATCCTTTTATAGACTCTACCCTATATTTACCCTACACCCGTGACAAATTGAAAATAGTTTTCTTCTGATACTTTTTTTCGTTTAAAAATCAGCAAGTCTTATTGAGGTACAATGAGGTTTAAGGTTAATTTTTTAACAACTGGGGGACATAATTTATATTTGTTATTATACTTACAGTTCACTGGTAACAGACGGTTGGTAGAAAAAACCCTTGTGCAATTCGCAAAGTAGAACTGTGTTTTGAATTCCCGAAGGTGGAGTTTTCGGATGCGTTTCCGCATATCTGGAAAAAAAAGAGCAAAACCTACATTGAAAGGCTCGCCGATTACAGATATGATTTATTACGAATTGTTAAGAAAATCACGGATATACCGACGATTTTGAATGAAACAAATGACCGTCGACCGAGAGTCTGTCCATTCCTCTCCCTGTCAGAAAATCGTATGAATAAGTGAGAGAAGAATCATACCGGGGGAGATTTTCCGGATATTCCTAGAAAATGAATTCCCGGGGGATGGGGGATGCTGCGGCCGATGGCGTGACTTATTTTTTATAAACTTGTCAAAAAGTTAATCGTCCCGTATAATGTGCGTCCGTGCGTGACGAATCCTGTGGCTCGTGGGGAAAAAAAGAAAGGAAAAAAAAAACTTCATCCGAGATTTCCTACACCCCACAAGGGTGGAAGAAATAAATTGACTAGGAATTGTAAAGAATTCCTCCAATTTACGGTACCATAATAAATTATGTAATAACAAAATTGGATTATTGCAAATGATCATTTTCTAATTGAAAGACATTTTCGTGAATGTTTAATCATTCAAAACCTCATTTGGGATTAGGAATCTTTCCGATCTCTTCCTACAATGAAGTTAAATAAAAAATGAAGCAGGTAGATTTAAACTATGTGGGATTCTCCACATTTACATTGTTAAGAATTCCTCCAATTTACGGTACCATAATAAATTATGTAATAACAAAACTGGATGATTGCAAATTATCATTTTCTAATTGAAAGACATTTTTGTGAATGTTTAATCATTGAAAACCTCATTTGCGATTAGGAATCTTTCCGATCTCTTCCTTGAATGAAGTTAAATAAAAAATGAAGCAGGTAGGTTTAAACTATGTGGGATTCTCTACATTTACATTGTCAAGAATGCCTCTAATTCTCGGTACCATAATAAATTATGTAATAACAAAATTGGATAATTGCAAATGATAATTTTCTAATTGAAAGACATTTTCGTGAATGTTTAATCATTCAAAACCTCATTTGGGATTAGGAATCTTTCCGATTTCTTCCTAGAATGCAGTTAAATAAAAAATTTTCGGTAACATAATAAATTACATAATAAAAAAATTGGATGATTGCAAATGATCATTTTCCAATTGAAAGAAATTTTCATCAGTGTTTAATAATTCGAAACCTCATTTGGGATTAGGAGTCTTTCCGATCTCTTCCTACAATACAGTTAAATAAAAAATGAAGCAGGTAGTCTTAAACTATGTGGGATTCTCCACATTTACAAAATTAGAATTCATACCTAACAGGCGCTTAATTATTTCTAGTATTGCAAAATAAGGGAGGAATTCAATGATTCGTAAAGAAAAATTATTCTTTCATGGACAAACTTAACGAAGACCTAATAAACGCAATTGACTATAAACAATTGATGAATTCTTCATTTAACAATTCTTTCATAAAACAAATTGCTAAATTACCTAGTTAAATTAATCACCCAAAGATGTTCTTATCTACCGCCCACCCTTGAAATTCTTAATTCACATTCCGTAACTTCTGAAAGCAATAAATCACCAGAAAATTGCAAAATTTATAATGAAACAGCTTTGAAAAAGAAATCCATACCCACGTTCTCGCCACTGGGAAATCAGGAAAAATCACATCGATATGAGATTTTCTGAAATATTTCCGAAAAAGGAATTCCCAGGGGTGGCAGGGAGTCGCCTCTAGAGGCAATGGCTGGTGGCGTGGTTTCTTTTTTTTTTTCATAAACTTGTCAGGAGCTTAATCGTTTCGAATAATGCAAGCCCGTGCGTGACGAGGTCCGGGGAGGAAGTCTTCCTTCGGGACTTTCTCGGGACAGGGGGAAGGGAGGCGGTCCGGGGTGCAAGGGACTCCTCCATGGATCGGGGTCGTGCATCATTTTTCACATACCACGAGGGGGCGGACAGTTTTTCCCGGCGACACCCTCCTTTCCCCCTTTGCGCCGCGGATTCAGATAATGTCCTTAAAGACGGATATCTCTTCCCGCTGGGGGAGGACCCGCTACCTCCGAGCGGTGATTATCGCCGAATCGGACAATACGCTCGATTTGTGGGAGCGCTTTTTAAATTTCTCGGGATATTCCTCCCCTTCTCGAATAAGAACGCCCGAATATGATATTACCTCTTTCCTTGCAATTTGCAAACGAATCTAATACGCTCGATTTCTGGGAGCGCTCTTTAAATTTGTGGGAGGATGTTCCTCCCCTTCTCGAATAAGAACATGGAAAGAAATAATTTGGTGTAACGTTATATTTCCCAGGCGCCGAGGAACGTGGAATATCCGTAAATTAATCGTATATAAATGTTTATTGAACGTATGGATAATATATATAGATATCTAGGAACCTACTGTAGATCCACTCAAAGGCTAGATGGTTTATAGATATTCATACGTATTTGTACAAAAAATTAAATTGATAACACTTTTCGGGAGCGCTTTTTAAATTTGTCGGGATGTTCCTCCCCTTCTCGAATAAGAACGCCCGAAATGATATTACCTCTTTCCTTGCAATTTGCAAACGAATCGAGTACACTCGATTTCTGGGAGTGCTCTTTAAATTTGTGGGAGGATGTTCCTCCCCTTCTCGAATAAGAACATGGAAAGAAATAATTTGGTGTAACGTTATATTTCCCAGGCGCCGAGGAACATGGAATATCCGTAAATTAATCGTATATAAATGTTTATTGAACGTATGGAAGATATATATAGATATCTATGAACTCTACTGTGCCTGTCCGGACATGGTACGTGATACCATCTATTGTGACGATCGTACGTGACCATCTATTGTATATCTATATATACGCTTTTTAAATTTGTCGGGATATTCCTCCCCTTCTCGAATAAGAATGCCCGAATATGATATTACCTCTTTCCTTGCAATTTGCAAACGAATCGAATACGCGCGATTTCTGGGAGCGCTCCTTAAATTTTTGGGAGGATGTTTCTCCCCTTCTTGAATGAGAACACGGAAAGAAAAAATTTGGTGTAACGTTATATTTCCAAGACGCCGAGGAACGTGGAAAATCCGTAAATTAATCGTATATAAATGTTTATTGAACGTATGGAAGATATATATAGATATCTATTAACTCTATTGTAGATCCACTCAAAGGCTAGACGTCCGGAAATGGTACGTAATATATATATCGTAGATATCTACAATAAATGGTCTATAGATATTTATACGTATTTGTACAACAAATTAAATTCATAACACTTTTTGGGAGCGCTCTTTAAATTTGTTGGCAGGATGTTTCTCCCCTTCTCGAATAAGAACACGAAAAGAAATAATTTGGTGTAACGTTATATTTCCCAGGCGCCGAGGAACGTGGAATATTCGTTAATTAATCGTATATAAATGTTTATTGAACGTATGTAAGATATATATAGATATCTATAAACTGTATTGTAGGTCCACTCAAAGGCTAGACGTCCGGAAATGGTACGTAATATATATATCGTAGATATCTACAATAGATGGTCTATAGATATTCATACGTATTTGTACACAAAATTAAATTCATAACACTTTTTGGGAGCGCTATTTAAATTTGTCGGGATATTGGATAATATAGATATATGTATATAACGGACTGGCCTCAAAGCTCGGAATATTTGATGCGCCGGTGGAGTGAAGAAATTGAAAGGGCCGTCGGAGAAGACTGAATGAAGGGCTGGTCCGCGAGTGGCGGTAACAACTTCGCCCTCGACTTGGTGCCTCAATTCCGGATCCTCGGATCGTACGAGAGGTGTCTCAAAAGTAAGTTCCACTATTTTTTAAACCCGTTTGGTTGGCGGGAAACGTTTAAAATTTGGAGGAAATATTTGTCTGAGTGTAGTGCAAGCCCTGTAAAATCCCTATGCGCGTGCATTCATCCCTAGGTCAGTCACACCCCACTCGTCATGGAGACTCAACTCGCTCCTACCGCCGATTGTGGAGTTCGAGGTATTATTCGTTTTTTAAACGGAAAAAATAAAAATGCGACTGAAATTCATCGCGAGTTGTGTAGCGTGTACGTTGAAGATGTTATGTCAAGGTTAATGGTTGCTCGTTGGCGCCAATTATTCATTGATGGGAGAAAAACATTGCACGATGAACAACGAAGCGGCCGGCCCTCGACTTCACGCACTTCGAGTGTTGCCGAGCATGTTCGAAGGGTCTTGGATTCCGACTGGCGCCTTACACTTGATGAAATTCTTTATCAACTGCCTCCGAATATTGAGATCCAAGGTACCAGACAGAGAGAGGAAGAGAAGGTTCCGGTTAAAAAACGAATAACACCACGAACACAATCGGTGGTAGGAGCGAATAGAGACTCCTTGGCGACTGGGGCGTGACTGACCTAGCGATGAATGCACGCGCATAGGGATTTTTCAGGGCTTGCACTACACACAGACAAATATTCCCTCCAAATTTCAAACGTTTCCCGCCGACCAAACGGGTTTAAAAAAATAGTGGAACTTACTTTTCAGACACCCCTCGTAGAACCCTCCATCGCGGTGTGCCCTGGACGAAGGTTGCCAGTCGAAAGAGCGAGCGCTGGCTCTCCTATCTTGCCTTAAATTCTCGCACCCGAGTGTTTATACACACAACCCGATAGAGGCCTCAGAGGTCGATCTCCGACGATTGTGCAGTAATGCCGTCAGTCTGTAGTCATTTAGAAATGAATACATGAGAGTTTGCGAACTGCATATTGTCAAAACGCGTCGTGGGAAGAGATCCCGACGTCCGCGACAACAGAGTCCGGTGACTATGGGAAAGAACCGTTGAGCCCAGCTCCACGGAATCTGAAACCCTCATCCCTACGGGATAACTTCATGAACTTAGAACAGTCAGTCCTATTCCGAACTCCGAGCCCGTTGGACCGTAGGTCATGCCGTGATTGTCTTGTGCATAATAAAGAACCACATCCAAATGCCAAAAAGGAGTTAAGAAATTCTTCGAGGAGAACCCCAATACCCTTCGCGGCATAACAGTGAGACATTCGAAATGAAAATACTACCACATTGGTTACAATTACTATAGGGACATGGTTAAAATACTGTGGGAAGTAAAACCACAGGAATAGTGAAATTTACCACATCGGATGATAAATGTAACCTTGCAAGTAGGTACTGTATTCATGGCGCTGCACTTAAAAGGTACAGGAGTGATTACTATTTGGAAAGGTAAAAAGGTTTACGGGAGTTATTCCCACATTAGTCCAAGTCGTCAAAGATGCGACGATCCTTTTGTCTTTCCATGCTAGAATTAAAGCATTACCTTTCCGGAATGCTCCCGTGGATTTCTTGTGGAATTCTTTTTTTTTTTATTAGACGTGGCAACTCCTTATTTGTTAGGATCGTCTCAGTTAAATAGCAAAAGGTATCATTCTACCCTTCGTCAAATTAGACAAACATTTACATCCATTGTTGCTGATCGGGTATCCGCATGGAACCAAATGGTGACCAAGAGTCACTTCTCGAGGGTAAAGGGTTAATATTTAACGAATTTTCTTCTTTCACGTGTAAGGATACATAAAATATTAAAATATAATAGTTGTATACATTAATTTGTAACTCCTTCCTATTTGGTGGGATCGTTCCACTTAAATGGCAAGGGGTACCATGCTACCCTTCGTCAAATTGTACAAACATATGTATACGTTGATGCCGATCAGGTTTCCGGATTAAACCAAATGGTGGTCGAGAGTGACCTCTCGAGTGCAAAGGGTGGATCCTTTTTGAGTGTTGAAACTGCCTAGAGAATTAATAAATCCGAGGAGCCGCATGAGGAGGACGTCAATTTCCAGACGGGAGGTAAAATCAAGAACGTTAGAGCAAAAATCAGGATCGTAAAGGGTATCGTCCTTCTAGAGGATATATCGCAGGACGAGAGGCGACGTCAGAGGGAAAGGCAAATACATAAGCGTTAAAAATGTCTCCCGCCCATCCAGTCACAGAGGCGAATGCGTATTAATTATGAGGCTTGTTCAAACACCGGAACAGAGCCACGGCGCTCAGTCGTTCCCCTTATTGCAGAACTCCTCTTTCACCCACCGTTTTTTTTTTATATATTCAGTGCTTTGTTTAACTTCCGTCGCGGAATTTTTCCGTCCGTTACGATATTGCTCCCCGGAGATCGGGAGACACAGGAAAACACGTTCCGTTGGCTGGCCACGGGTTTCTGCACCTCCCGGTCCAAGTCTTCGCCCCGCTCGTATTGGTGTGCCCAACACTGGAGTCAGTTTCCCCCAGAAAGGATAGAACGGAGAAGAAAGAATGATTAAAATCAATAAACACCAAAAGAATTAAGAGATACCGGGTACCGGCAACTCGCTTGAATTGGTTGGCCCAACACTGGAGTCAGTACCCCTCAGAAGAGATAAAACGGAGAAGAATGATTAAAATCAATAAACACCGAAAGAATTAAGAGACATATATGGGACTGACAACTCGCTCGCATTGGTTTTCCCAACACTGGAGTCAGTTTCCCCCAGAAAGGATAGGGCGGAGGAGAAAGAATAATTAAAATCAATAAACACCGAAAAAATGAAGAGACGTATATGGGACCGACAACTCGCTCGCATTGGTTTGCCCAACACTGGAGTCAGTTTCCCCCAGAAAGGATAGAACGGAGAAGAAAGAATGATTAAAATCAATAAACACCAAAAGAATTAAGAGATACAGGGTACCGGCAACTCGCTTGAAATGGTTGGCCCAACACTGGAGTCAGTTCCCCTCAGAAGAGATAAAACGGAGAAGAATGATTAAAATCAATAAACACCGAAAGAATTAAGAGACATATATGGGACTGACAACTCGCTCGCATTGGTTTTCCCAACACTGGAGTCAGTTTCCCCCAGAAAGGATAGGGCGGAGAAGAAAGAATGATTAAAATCAATAAACACCAAAAGAATTAAGAGATACAGGGTACCGGCAACTCGCTTGAATTGGTTGGCCCAACACTGGAGTCAGTTTTCCCCAGAAAAGGTAGAACGGAGAAGAAAGAATGATTAAAATCAATAAACACCAAAAGAATTAAGAGACAGATAAAGTACCAACAACTCGCTCATATTGATTTGCCCAACACTGGAATCAGTTTCCCCCAGAAAGGATAGGGCGGAGGAGAAAGAATAATTAAAATCAATAAACACCGAAAGAATTAAGAGACATATAGAGTACCAACAACTCGCTCACATTGAATTGCCCAACACTGGAATCAGTTTCCCCCAGAAAGGATAGGGCGGAGAAGAAAGAATAATTAAAATCAATAAACACCGAAAGAATTAAGAGACGTATATGGGACCGACAACTCGCTCGCATTGGTTTGCCCAACACTGGAGTCAGTTTTCCCCAGAAAAGATAGAACGGAGAAGAAAGAATGATTAAAATCAATAAACGCCAAATGAATTAAGAGATATACAGGGTACCGGCATCTCGCTCGTATTGGTGTGCCCAACACTAGAGTCAGTTTTCCCCAGAAAGGATAGAACGGAGAAGAAGGAATGATTAAAATCAATAAACACCAAAAGAATTTAGACACATATAGGGTACGAACAACTCGCTCGTATTGGTTTACCCAACACTAGAGTCAGTTTCCCCTAGAAAGGATAGAACGGAGAAGAAAGAATGATTAAAATCAATAAACACCAAAAGAATGAAGAGATACAGGGTATCGGCAACTCGCTTGAATTGGTTGGCCCAACACTGGAGTCAGTTCCCCTCAGAAGGGATAAAACGGAGAAGAAAGAATGATTAAAATCAATAAACACCGAAAGAATTAAGAGACGTATATGGGACCGACAACTCGCTCGCATTGGTTTGCCCAACACTGAAGTCAGTTTACCCCAGAAAGGATAAAACGGAGAAGAAGGAATGATTAAAATCAATAAACCCCAAAATAATTAAGAGACATATAGGGTACCGGCAACTCGCTCGTATTGGTTTGCCCAACACTGAAGTCAGTTTACCCCAGAAAGGATAAAACGGAGAAGAAAGAATGATTAAAATCAATAAACACCAAAAGAATTAAGAAATACAGGGTACCGGCAACTCGCTTGCATTGGTTTGCCCAACACTGTAGTCAGTTCCCCTCAGAAGGGATAAAACGGAGAAGAGGGAATGATTAAAATCAATAAACACCAAAAGAATTAAGAGATATATAGGGTACCAGCAACTCGTCCCGACTTTACACGGCCGTTATTTTATGGATTGCTTCACTAAATCGTCACATGGTACATGAACAATGTTTATTTCAGGTACGAACTAAATAAAGAAAATATAATTCTAAACAAATACGTAATTAAAAGAGTAGCAGGGTGTAAATTTTGACTTAGACCACTTTCATAATTATGGGCTCGTATGGTAAAACATAAGCATGGACCTTGCTCCCCACATGGACCTTATTACCCAAAGTTACCTTATATTCTTTTTTGATCCAAATAAGATCTCGAATTTCGAGGATTCGAAAAAAATTCACAAGACTGGTAAAATTTCAGGAAATCATCTATATTGTCGGACACTGTCTTGCGAGATGTCCGAAGGTTTCTGAAGAGTTCACGAAATCCAAACCCATGTGCATCCATCCGAAGATAGAAAAAGTAGTATTAGGTGCATGGAAATGATCAGCGGTGTTATCTAACCAGCCCTCTTTTGTCCACCGTTAAAAAAGTGAATTCAAGGGTCGAAAGAATTACCGTGAACACGATCCAATGTGGAAAGTCCCGGGATCCCTTACTCGCGGGTGTCCATGCTTGTAACCTGGATCCCCAGGGTCCACTTCTCCTGATAGCGTCCATTCCGACGGGCCTTAAGGTGAAGTGAAACACGTCGAGGAACTTGGTCAACGTCGATAAAGAAGATTTTTGTAAATGCCGACGTTGCCGACGTTCCTTTTTATATTGACAGCAGTGTCGAATTATATTGAGTATTGTACCAAACGGCATACTCCACCTGTCGTTTTCGTACAATAATTATAAAGAAATCGAAGTAAAACTCCAGAAATCCTCTGGATTCATGCTTTCTGGGGCCCTGATTGACTGCAGAGGGACCCTCTGCGCCATCTGTGATTTTCAGGTGAATTAAATTTCGTTCTTGAGGCACGTTTTGAAGTATGAAACAATTTCAAATACCCAGTTCGTAGACAAGTTTTATGAACGATTGAGCTTTCGGATGCCACTTTCACATCCCCTTAAGACATGCAATTCATAATTTGACTGCAAATTTACGTACTAAAAGTGTATGAACACGAAATCTTCACGTGCGTTCCTGAGGCACGTTTTGAAGTATGAAACGATTTCTGACACCCAGTTCATAGAAAAGTTTTATGAACGATTGAGCTTTCGGATGCCACTTTGACATCCTCTTAAGATATGCAATTCATAATTTGACTGCAACCTTACGTACTAAAAGTGTATGAATTTTGTGAATTTTTTGAACAGTGTACTCGAAATCCTTACGTGCGTTCCTGAGGCACGTTTTAAAGTATGAAACGATTTGAGACATCCAGTTCATAGAAAAGTTTTACGAACGATTGAGCTTTCGGATGCCAGTTTCACATCCCCTTAAGACATGCAATTCATAATTTGACTGCAACCTTACATACTAAAAGTATATGAACACGAAATCTTCACGTGCGTTCCTGAGGCACGTTTTGAAGTATGAAACGTTTTGAGACATCCAGTTCGTAGAAAAGTTTAATGAACGATTGAGCTTTTGCATACCACTTTCACATCTCCTTAAGTCATGCAATTCATAATTTGACTGCAGCCTTACGTACTAAAAGTGTATAAATTTTGTGAATTTTTTGAACTGTGTACTCGAAATCTTCACGTGCGTTCCTGAGGCACGTTTTGAAGTATGAAACGATTTCAGATACCCAATTCGTAGAAAAGTTTTATGAACGATCGAGCTTTCGGATGCCACTTTCAAATCCCCTTAAGACATGCAATTCATAATTTGACTGCAACCTTACGTACTAAAAGTGTATGAATTTTGTGAATTTTGTGAACTGTGTCCTCGAAATCTTTACGTGCGTTCCTCAGGCACGTTTTAAAGTATGAAACGATTTGAGACATCCAGTTCATAGAAAAGTTTTACGAACGATTGAGCTTTCGGATGCCACTTTCACATCCCCTTAAGACATGCAATTCATAATTTGACTGCAAATTTACGTACTAAAAGTGTATGAACACGAAATCTTCACGTGCGTATTGAGAATAAAACCGCTCTCAATACTCGTACGACGATTGCATCTTAAAAGAAGAGTCATATAATATAAACCTAACCTAACCTAAACCGTTACGTCTAACCTCACCTTGTTATTTATGCCGCGACAAATATCTGATGCAGAAGAGTAAAAATTTAACGACTTATATATTCTAGTATATATGGCATAAGTGTAAGAGATTAATCATTGTAATCAAACGTTCCGAATAGGACGTAAGTAAATCATTGCCCAGAACTTTGGTATCGAATTTACTTACCACGTAAAGCTAAAAATAACCCTAGAACAGCAGATATTTATGTAACGTAGTTGTAAAGTAATAAGCAGCGTTAAATTAAGCAGCACACGAGAAATATTAGGTTTTCGGTTCCTTCTCTCTTGAGGCCCATACGGTTGGGGTAGTTTTGGGGAGAAAGGGGTGATCTTTCGAATCTGGCTCGTGGGTATCCCCAGAGCACATAAATAGCACCGAAATAATGCGAAAAGAGAACGTGCAAATTTTCATATTTCTACCTCTTCTGTTTTGGAGCCTATACGATCCGGGGTAGTTCTGGGATGAAAGGGGTGATGTCTCGGACCTGGCTCTTGAGTATCTCTAGAGCACTAAAATAGCACCAAAATAATTCGAGAAGAGAACATGCAAAATGTTATTATTTCTACCTCTTCTCTCTTGCCGATTGTACGATCGGGGGTAGTTTTGGGGTGGAAGGGGTGGTGTTTCGGATTCGGCTTTTGGATATATCTGGAGAACTAAAATAGCACCAAAATAATTCGAGTAGAGAACGTGCAAAATTTTGATATTTCTACCTCTTCTCTCTTGGCGATTGTACGATCGGGGGTAGTTATGGGGTGGAAGGGGTGGTGTTTCGGATTCGGCTCGTGGATATATCTGGAGTACTAAAATAACACCAAAATAATTCGAGTAGAGAACGTGCAAAATTTTGATATTTCTACCTCTTCTCTCTTGGTGCTTATACGATCGGGGGTAGTTTTGGGGTGAAAGGGGTGGTGTTTCGGATTCGGCTCTTGGATATATCTGGAACACTAAAATAGCACCAAAATAATTCGAGAAAAAAACATGCGAAATGTTATTATTTCTACCTCTTCTCTCTTGGCGCTTATACGATCGGGGGTAGTTTTGGGGTGAAAGGGGTGGTGTTTCGGATTCGACTCTTGGATATTTCTAGAGCACTAAAAAAGCACCAAAATACTGCATACTCGTTTTATCCGTGAATCTTTCCCTTAACGTAGATTGCACTGTGGGGGTGCTGAGTGAACGTTCACTTAGCACCCCCACCGATTTTCGGTATAAGGGGTGGAGCACTAAAATCGAGGTCGCAGCACTAAAATAGCACTAAAAAAGCACTAAATTCTCCAATAGGTTTCATTCCATATTTCCGATGTGGGGGTGCCTACTGTACATACATTTTGAAACGTGTGTTTTCATGACGAGTATACTCGTCAAACACAGCTAACTGGTTAAATGTATACGCGCATAACATATTGAAAATACCTGTAGATGACATGACCGTAGTAAAACGTAATTAGTAACCACAGTAACCAACATTGCTTAAACGTAGGTATGCCTAAAAAAGATAATGCAAATATCAATCAACGCGAAAAGGTAAATGAAGCGTCACCGGATTACTTTTAGCGGTTCATCGCGCATACTATTTTTGAAATTCAAGGCGTAGATCCGTTTGACAAACCCGAGAGTCTACTGACACGTGCGTGCAATTTTGGTTTTTGGCAAGGCACTTCGTCAGGATCTCCATAGGAGAATCTGATGATTCACTTGTAACGAAACGCATAGATCTGAATTGCGAGGCACTTTTGTTAACTGCGCACATGTCTCGTTAGTTCTCAAATGTTTCACTTCGGAATTGTCATTGAACTGCTTATCCGACGTGTCGTTAAATAAAACGAGAGGATTATGTCTTTTTGACGTGACCGTAAATTTCAACTTGCACTTCAAATAATGCCGTTGTGAAAAAATAAAAAGCCTTAGTTCGTGTTCGTGTTCACGTTTTCGGACACATTCACAAATCCTTTCAGGATTTAATTAGTTTGGATATCTCTTTTCGAACTGAAGAATCGCTTTCAATTCTCGTTTACGTTTTTCATTATTTTCATACTTTTCTGAAGTACTACTACCTGAGCACACTGAAAACTCAAGAACATTTGTTTTTAATTTATCTTCTTTTTTAATTCACCCAAAAATTGTAGCATTTTTTAGATTATTCGTTTTCTTCTTCATATTGCTCGGGAAACAAATGTTAATTTCTGATTATCGGGCAAAATTTCAAACTGGCGCCATTTTTTCAATTCAACAAATCTTCTTAATTGTAGTATTTTCTTTACTCGTAAATAACCACTCGACTTCATTTAAGGGGTTATATGCAGTAGTCATAGGCGAAATTCAAGAATTTTGTTTCATAACTACAATGCATTTTTTAATCGAAAACAGAGCGTGATTTCATAGTACTATTGATGACAATAAACATAATATACAATTTCTTTGTCAAGATAGATTTAAAAATTGGCGAGGTACAGCAATTCTCTGAAAAAGTTTTTTTTTGCGGTGACCACGATATCTCAAAAAGTATTTCACCGATCGGCTTCGAATTTTTAGGACTCATTCTAGGGCACATGGAGGACTGCTGAATGAACGAAGGATCCTTTTTTTTATGAAAATTTGCGGTTTTATTAAGGAAAAACGAAAATTTTATAAGACGAAAAAAGTGATTTTTCAGTAAAACCACTGCCATTTTTTTAACAGTAGGAATTTTGAAAAATCTTTCGTTCATTCAGCAGTCCTTCGTATGTAGAATGAGCTCTATATATTGTAAGCCGATCCATGAAATACTTTTTAAGATATCGTGGTCACCGCAAAAAGAAAAACTTTTTCGAAGAGTTACTGTACACGCCAATTTTTTAATATATCCTGACCAAAAAAAAATTATGTATTAAGTTCAATAATTGTACTATGAAATCAGGCTGTTTTCGATTAAAAAATGCATTTTATTTATGAAAAAAAATTCTTGAATTTCGCCTATGATAACTGCATATGACCCCTTAATCGATTATTTTTCTGCTTCACTTACTTGTTAGGTGAAAAACAATTAAACAATTTCTAGATTACGGGGTTCCTTATTGCACCACCTAGTTGCAGGTGGCATCTTGTACCAAGTGAGAAAAAAAAAAAAATTCTGCATACAAATATCCGTATATTATATACAAATGTGAACTAGAATAAAGATAAAAAATGTTTTAAATAAACATAGATTACGTGTTGAATACAAATTTTGAATGGTTCATTTAAAAGACAAAGCAATTACTTTTTAATATACACTATAGGGCACCTAAAATAAGGAGGGACAGAAATTTCAATTCGATTAAAAAATAAAAAATGATTCAAAAACACGAACTAAACAACTATTTGAAACAATGACTTGAAACTTATTATTAGTTGTACTAAACCTGCTTCCCTGGCACAGTGCCATTTTCTTGCTCCTTTCTTTTAATACATGCATTTGACCGTCATACAAAGAAACCTTTATAACAAAGAATGTTACTTTTATCCGTAATTAATGCTTCTCGTGAAAAAAAATGCTTAATTTATCGCTGCTTATTACTTAACAAGTACTCTTGAGGGCCCATAAGGTTGGGGTAGTTCTGGGGTGAAAGGGGTGATTTATTGAATCTGGCTCTTGGATATCCTTAAAGCACTTAAACAACACCCAAATTAATGCAAGAGAAGAGCGTGCAAAATGTGTTATTATTTCTACCTCTTCTATCTTGGAGCCTATACGTTCGGGGGTAGGTTTGGGATGAAAAGGGTGGTGTTTCAGTTCTGTCTCTTGGGTATTCTTAAAGCACTTAAATAGCACCAAAATAAGGTGCCTCAAGCTAGCACGGCAACATCCCAATACACGATTTCTGAATACAGAGGAATTATGTGCTTATTATGTGCTAATTTTGTGCTGAATTAATTAATTTTGTACCCCCACCATTTTTCCGAAATTTGAAATTCCAGTGTGGCCGTGCTAGCTTGACGTCAAGCCAGCACGTTCCCATCTCAAACAAGACAAAAAGTTAAAAACAAGTACACCAAATTCAAGGGCAAATTATGTGCTAATTTTGTGCTGTAATCGTTTTTTCTTTACACCGACCATTTTATCCAAAAACTTGATTTTCGTTCCGAGCGTGCTAGCTCGGCGTCAAGCCAGCACGCTCCCGTCTCAAACAAGACAGAAAGTTAAAAACAAGTACACCAAATTGAAGGGCAAATGTGCTAACTTTGTGCTGTAATAGTTTTTTCTTTACACCAACATTTTTTTAAAAAAACTCGATTTTCGTTCCGGGCGTGCTATCTCGGCGTCAAGCTAGCACGTTCCCTCCTTAAACATTATAAAAAGTTAAAAACAAATGCACCAAGTTGAAGGAGAAATTATGTGCTAATTTTGTGCTGTAATAGCTTTTTCTTTACACCGACCTTTTTTTCAGAAAACTCTAGTTTCGTTCCGGGCGTGCTAACTCGGCGTCAAACTAACACGTTCCACTCGTAAACGATGTATTAAGGTAAAAGACAAGTACACCAAGTTGAAAAGGAAATTATGTGCTAATTTTCTGTTGAATTAGTTTTTTTTAAACCTATAATCTTTCTCAAAGTTTCTATTTTCATACCTGGCGCGAGGTGCGTAAAGCTAGCACCCCTACCTTTACAGAAATTCCACAAGAGGTAACTACCCGATGGTGTGGGGAAAATTGAAACTTTATATACTTAAATTACTCCCAGAATTAAGTGCTATCCGAATATCATAGCGCCGATTTTTGTGCTCAATCCCCAAGGTCCTTAATCTACCCCCAACAGAAATACTACAAGAGGTAACTACCCGATGGCGTGAAGAAAATTGAAAGTGAATTGAACGAATTTTAAGGGTTGTAACAAGGGTTGTAACAACCCTTAAAATTTGTTTTTCGAAAAAACCAAAATATGCTTTTTTTGTATTGTTCTAGTCTATAAATTAACCCAGTTTCATTTGGCTAGAGCAATTACTGCTTGCGTAAGAGGTAAAAAAAGTATTCAAAGGGGTGGCACACCCCTTACAAATGAATCTTTTCGAAAAATTCCAAATGCATGTTTCATAATTCTTCATTCCCTACATTTTGACGGTTGTTTCATGAAGATCGGTCGAGTGCTTCTATATGATACAGCCAACTAATCACCTTGCACGGCCAACTTGGAAGCCTGATTTCACCCCCTAAAATTGTTTACCCGCCGATAAAAAAAAAAACACGGGTCCCTCCGATTTTAGTCCTCTATAACATATTTCAAAATGAACAAAATCGGCGGGGGACGCCTCGGGTACCTTCCTTGTAAGCGACACGTAATTTTTTTATCTGCCATTAAACATTTTAAGGGGGTGAAACCACCAACTAAAGTAAGGCAAGTCAAGAGGCGATTTGGCAATTTCACCCATTAGAACATAATATTTTTTAACCAAACCAACTAGAAAAGCTTTCTCATGACGAGAAATGAAAAATATTATTTTCTTAATGAAAAAAAAAGAAAAATTAAGGGGCTCACCTGTCACAAGCCTTACTTTGGATGGTGGTTTCACTCCCTTAAAGTGTTTAATGGCAGATAAAAAAAATACGTGTCGCTTAGTTTTTAATCTACTATAACATATTATAAAAGAGATCAAATCGGAGAGATCGACCTGGGATACCTTCCTTGTAAGTGACATACTCCGCCTGTCGTTTTCATACAATATTTATAAAGAAACCGAAGTAAAATTCCAGTAATCTTCTAGATTCATGCTTTCTGAGGTCCTAATTGACTGCATAGGAACGCCCTGTGCCATCCGTGATTTCCGTGTCAACGAAATTTTCACTCCGAGACCTCGTATTACCATCGTTTTAGCATAGCAGCGCATGAGACACCTTTCTTGCCTTTATCCCGTTCAAAAGTTTATCGATTACCAAAGTGTTCTAAATTGTCGTACAATTATCCTCACACTTTCGTTTCTCATATTAGAGCCTTCGATAATTATATATTGATCGAAATATGAAAGCTCGATGCCGTTTCGGTTCTGGTCTGGGCTAAGTTCAACAATTTGTTTGAAAAATCCGAATTTTTATGGTATCATGATAATTCCTAGGTGCGTATGTCAATGTTTCAGATAGTTCGACTCAATACCCGTAAAAAAAAAGTGTCTTATTGAGTCGACTGATTTGAGGGGGGTTTCACTTCACCTTAAACGGCACGTACGTTGCTCCACTTACGCGACGTAGTATCACCTATTGATAAAAAGGCATTGCAGTGCAATTTCAAAGGGAACCTCTTCGCTTATATCGATTCAAAGGCCTAATCGTTTCAACGACATGACATTTGCTGGACGACTTTAACACCCAAAGTCGTAATAATACAACGGTACAATGAGTATCTGTGATGAGAATACAAAGGCGCTGTATATGAGGTCTCAGGGGAATATTCACCCTGCCGGGAAGATGGACGAGTAAAAGGCGGCCATCGAATGATGTAAACTGACCTTATTGCAACCATAGTTTATGTAGACACCTTTCAAGTCGTCCTCGGTCGATAACTCCGTATTTGGGCTGTTCGGCGGACTTTTTGGACTGAAAACAGAAAATTCATTTTGAACGTTAAAACTACCGACAATCAGAAAACTCGGTAGAGTTTCGCGCCAAATATACACACTTGCATACGTACATATACGTATGCGCGAAGCTATGTGTATATGTGAAATGCCACCAAGTTCTTAACGCCAAGTTTGAGCGTGTTAAATTCGTGGAAATTAATATTTATGTATTTATGTATAACTATTTCTTCCGCAATCGGCCGGTTTTTCAATAAAAGTAACATTTATGTCAATTGAATGCAAGTAATAATCAATTTATAACGGGTAATAGTAAACTATATTATTTTTAAATAATATGTAAAGAAAAATATTTTAATTTTAGTTTCAACGTTTATATTATGTTCAAAGCAAGCTGATGAAGTATGTGCACGTGTTAAACAGTGGCGCCTCGCTATTAGGGGCCAAGAATGAATAATATAATTCATTCTCGATTATAAAGGAGTTTTAAGGTGAAGTGAAACACGTAGAGGAACTTGATCGACGTCGGTAAAGAAGATTTTTCTAAATGCCTACGTTGCCGGCGTTCGTTTTTATATTGACAGCTGTATCGAATTATATTGGTTTTTGTATCAAATGGCATACTCAACCTGTCGATTTCGTACAATAATTATAAAGAAATCGAAGTAAAACTCCAGAAATCCTCTGGATTCATGCATTCTGGGGGCCTAATTGACTGCAGAAGGACCCCCTGCGCCATCTGTGATTTTCAGGTCAATTAAATGTTTCACTCCGAGACCTCGTATTACCATTGTTTTAGCATAGAAACGCATACAACACTTTTTTTGCCTTTATTCCGTTCAAATGCGAGTTTATCGATTACCAGAGTGTTCTTATTTGTCGTAAAATTGTCCTGACCCTTTCGATTCTCATATGAGAGCTTTCGATAATTGTATATTGATCAAAATATGAGAGCTCGACGCCATTTTGGTTCTGGTCTGGGCTGAGTTAAAAAATTAAAAAAAAAAAATCCAAATTTTGAATGTGTCAGGACAATCTGTAGATGATCAGGAGTGATGTGTCAAAATTTCGGACAGTTTTGTCTAATACCCTTAAAAAAAAGTATTGTAGTTGAATCGACTGATTTGAAGGGGGTTTCACGTCACCTTAAATTTCTGTTTCGTCGTCCATATATTCTTATGTCCATGGTTTAGTAGGATCCTGGCCCTACCATGGCGCCGTTTGTAGCATATTAGTAGAACTTGTGAGAAATGCGAGTACGATGAAAAGAATGCAGACAGAAAACACGATGGTGAATACGATGAGCGAAACATGAGATTCAATATTTTCAGATTAGCGTAGCGTATAGCGGATGGAACGAAAAAATCTGAAAAAATTACAAGCTCTACAAATAGAAAGGTGTTTTCATTTCGATCCTTTCATTGGATCCATATTAAGTTCTCTTAATTGAGAAATAAATATTTATGAAATTGAAGTACCGACAATTGGCATTGAGTATTCAGTACCTTTTGCGCATGCTTTTTATTGTATTTGGCGCGAAACTTCACCGAGTTTCCTGATACGCCATTAAAAGAATTATTTCGAAATTCGAGGTTTTAATATTAATACGTTAATAGCGTGACATCTTACAAATGTATATCTAACCATTACAGAATTTTATCTGGAGACTTTATAAAAATTACCTGTTACATTCACAGATACAGTTCTGTTATTTTTACAGGTATTAAGTTGTATTCATTAGAGCTACTCGTGCGTAATACTTGCAAATACTAATCCGTAATCTTTATAGATATTTATCCGCAATCACTACAAATACTTATATGTAAACGTTATAGATATTTATCCGTAATTTTTACGGATTTGATTAAATAAAATATTTACCGTAATTCTAATAAATATAATCTGCTATCCCTATTTCAACGGATGAAATCTGTACATTTTACAAATCATTATCTATACAATTTAGGAATGAGATTTTTTGTACAACGATGCACGATCAAGCACAAATGGCGTTTTATGGAAATTCGAAAATAGCGGTACAGACTTCACGGTCATACCCGATAAAGAAATTTGAAAAGCGTTTGCACAGAAGTAGGACCGTTTTATTCTCACCTATCCCTCGGGGTATCTCGACGAGAAGACGCCAAGGAGTGCCTGGCGGACGATTGCGTCGAGTCTCTCTGAGCCTCCCTCAGGAGGCGCAGATACTCTTCTCCGCCGCTGCTGAAGGGCAATGGAGTAACTCGGTCTGCCGGTGGGTTCAGCTCCACCCACGACTCTGCACCTCGAAAAGAGAAACGTTTTCGATTTAGGCATTTTATACGATATACAGGCGTAACGGTTTAATTTATCAAGTAACCCTTTTTCAATTATTGGAAACGCCAAGGATACATGTCTGGCCCCTTTACGCACGATAATGTGAAAGGAAACATGCAAATTTCATGTACGCGTGGGTAGGTATGAACAAACTGCAAAAAATAGAACCAATGGGCATTATATTTTCAAAGTAGTCATTTTAGAGCAAAGGAGATTTTTTATCTGCGGTGCACACCTCAAATTCGCGGATAAACTTCTTTCCCTTTTTCGGGTTCGAATGTATATCTTTCTGTGTCGATCATATTTCAAACGATTGAGCACAATTCCTGACATTTTCAATTGTTACTTTAGGGCCATGTAGAAGTGAATAATGGCAAAGACATATCTTGGCTCTGGTCTGTGCTAAATAACCAACATTTTTTCGAAAAAAAAAAGAAGCATTTTTTTAGTGTGAGGAACGATCTTATCGTTAGACTAAATCGAAACGTTAATCTTTTTCTCGGAAGTATTTTAGTATTTCTTGTAGGTGTGTTAATGTTTATCGTAAAAGTTTATGCACTGTAGGGAAAAATAGTACGGGATTTTTCGACTCAATTTTCAACAAGGATAGCGCTGTATAAACCGTGACTACGAGCGTTCTGTTCCACCCTGTATGGAACCACGAAACAAAAGCATGTAAATTGGACGTAGGACGTGAACGAAGCTGTGCGTTTGCTCGGGATTCGCTCGAGTGGATGTAACGTCAGTCGAGATGGGATTTTATTTTTTTCACCATGGTAAAACGAGAGACCACAGGCGACATGGTTCCTTGCGCCATTTTGAAGAACCTATCGACTACATAGTCGGCTGAAATTTCTTTTACTTTTATCTCCCGTACTGTTCTCTCGTAAAAAAATGAAGGGCGACGTTTTGCGACATCCAATCAATTTGGAAGACCTCGAAGACTGCGATTACGTGATATCTCGTGATCATGTTAAAATCAACATCCGTCATTTACGCCGTCTTCTCGAGCGCAATGCGAGTCGTCGACGCGACCACGAATTGTTGAAACGCCGGAGATTCGTTCTGTGTCCAGGATGCTACCCTACGCCCCGTTCGACTGACTCTAATTTCAAGTTTGCCATTGTTTGCTTCTTGGCTTGTTCGATGATTCCACTGCTTCAGTAGTTCCCCTTTTTAACCTTTAAAGGTTAAGTTTCCTATCACCTTAAGGTTTTAACCTTACGGTGATAGGAAAGATTCAGTTTATGTATATCCGAGAGGTCAAATAGTTCGTGAAAGTATTCTCCCAATTAGGTGTACCGATTCGTCTCAAATTTTATCGCGTTAATATGGAAGCCCCAAAATGGGTCCTAAAACTCATGAAATTTCATCTTTTTATAACAATTTTTGTTATTAATCATAGCCTAGAACCAACAAGACGTCATTTGTTCACTTTTTGAATGTTTTTCGCCTTTTGAAGGCTTAGAATCCAAAATGAAGAGTTTGAGGCCCTAGCTCGAACAATTTAGAATACTATAGACATGGAATATTATAGAGTCAAATGGGAAAACGTGAAAAATACCTTCACGAATGGTTGTAAGAGAATGCTGGCTTGTTCCGTGAGTAACGCATGTTTTTAGAAAAAAAAATTAGTAGCAGCCGAACGTCACAGGTGGAGCTGTTGGTCCATTAGAGTGTCAAAAATCATGAATCCACGGGATTTTAATAGTTTTACTTCAATCTCTTTATAATTATTTTACCGAAATGACATACGAAACGCTTCATTTCGTACACTGAGAAAAAAGATTAGTTGAATGACACAAATATATATTGTTAACATAAATATTGTTGCTTGAATCATATATGATTTCAAGAAACAATGATTTTATTGAGAATAAAAAGCGATGTAAGTGATTTAAACGAATTATTTGATTAGAATGTGCAGTTCTACCAATTGATCGTGTGGTTGCCTCAAATAAGAAAAAGTTGATTCAATAACCTACATTTTTGGTAGAAATTACCCGCTGAAGTCATCAATAATACAAAATGAGGGAGTAAATGAAACATTCGTAGGGTTTAACGAAAGATTACGCTATTAATACTGACAAAAAGAATTGTTCGACTGAACACGTATATTTTGTTGACATAAATATATTTGCCTCAGTCGTATATAATTAAATGTTTTAGCAGATTCGATGGATGGCACTCATAGTTTCGGATTTTCTCGCAAGTAGTACAGTTCGTTTGCAGTTCGTTTATATATTATATAAGACCCCTTACCGTTTTTAACATTGAGCAGTTAATAACGATACTTCATAAATTCAAGTTAAGAATATAGAAGAATACTGCCAGGAACACAGGAACATAATACACTTGAAACGTCCATAATCACAAAAGTCGTTTTTTTATGCAAAAATAGCCAATATTGATCCATTTCTGACAAACACTAATTTAACATTATGCTTATTTTATTTCAACCTTCAGAAAATGGTGACCCAATTAAAGCAGATCATCCGTTCAACAAAGTATCTACTATCAGGTATCCTTTCACCTTTGTTTGATTAAAAAAATAATAATAATAATTTTTGTTTACTCAATTTGATCTTTCTTTGAGTCAACCAATTGTTTTTCTCAGTGCATAATTATGAACGTAAAGTGTATTAAACGTCAATATAAGTACAAATGTCGGCCAGCTTAAGTTACCACTAGAGTATTCAAAATTGCGTTGGCGTAAAAAAGAGTATAAATGTGATTTAATTTATCAACGTCGATTAAATTTCTCAGCGCCTTTCATGTCATCTTAACACTTTGATTGCCAAAACAAATAACGAGTATACTATCCAAGGCGTTTGCTGGTCACTGGTGACCAACGTGGCAGTCAACGCGTTAAGGGATATTTCACTTCTCCTTAAGAGATAATGAGTTTATATATTTAATGTTTGGCGAAACATACGAACAAAAGAGGGGAAAAGTAGAATTAAATTACTAACGGAAAACAAATTTTCAGTATTCATTCTTCGCAATGATTAATGAGACTCCTATTGGTCTATAGGTCTCCCACATGATACAAAAGCCCGGGGTTCGACTTGAATGCTTGATCACAAGTTACCTTGAAGCAACCAACCAAATCATTGCAAGCCACTTCACGCCATGTTTATGTATGAAATACAAAAGTAAAAATATAAACCTGGATTAATTGTCGATAGTTAAAAAAAATAATAATTAACTGTTTCAATTAAAAAAATTGCAGGACATATTTATTCATTTTAAAGAGGTACGGAGACTAAAGGAAAAGAAAAAACTTACAAAAGGTTTCTCAAGCATATTTCAAAATGTATCGATAAAACTTTTGAAGACAGCTAATTA
Organism: Orussus abietinus; assembly: GCF_000612105.2. Classification (NCBI taxonomy): domain Eukaryota; kingdom Metazoa; phylum Arthropoda; class Insecta; order Hymenoptera; family Orussidae; genus Orussus; species Orussus abietinus. Next base: position 3,983 of record NW_019394397.1, on the reverse strand, counting down.
CAGAATATATATTATAACTTGGTGTTATCATTTTTCAATATTTTTACGACACACGCGCGCGTGGGGGGGAGGGTCCCATAATAGATAACTAATCTTTCAAAGGGTGAAAGAGGGTGGAATTTTGAACCAATAATCCCTTTTCCATTTTTGGCTCAGAATATTATTCATCAAGTTATTAGCAATTTAAGTTGACCAACGAGACGACGCGCGACCAGAGTACGCAGGGCTGTAACACACCGTGGGGCACCTTGCTCATGCCTTACGTTCCTGCAGAAAAAAATTTCTTCCTCTATATGTCAAATTTAACAAATGAATGAATAAATAAATCAGAATAAAACGGTTATAAATTGATCAAACAATATTTAACTACATAATGAATCTGTTGGTTGTCAACCAATTGCTACTGATTGACCGATTAATTTTCCAATGAATGAATGAACGAACGAATGAATGAATGAATTTGACAGTTAATCGGTCAGACAGTAATTTATCGATTTATTATGTAGTTGAATAATGATTTTCACATTAATCTTTTAAATCAATTTATAACTTTTTTAATCTTATTTACTTGTTTATTCATTCATTTATTAAATACTTCGACATATTAAAATGAAATTTTTTCTGCAGGAACGTAAGGCATGAGCGAGGGGCCCTACGGCACGCGCCGTCCCTGCGTGCTTCGGCTGCGCGCTCATCTCGTTGATCAATTTTAATTGCTAACGACTCGATGAAAAATATTTTGAGCCGAAAATGGAAAAGAAAGGTAGGTTAAGTTAAAATGAAATACACTAAAAGAAACTTCTAGTTAAAAATTCCACCATTTTTCTCCCCTTGAAAAATTATCTATTATGTGACACCGTGCATATCTTAAGTTATACTGCATTTCTTCACTTCACGCGTACATTGCTCCAATTCCCTAAACCGCCGATTTTTCTGCAGTCAAGTACGGCCTCAGAACCCGTGAATCCAGAGAATTTCTCGAATTTTACTTCGATTTCTTTATAATTATTGTACGGAAACGACACATGGTGTATGCCATTTAGTACAATACCCAATATAATTCGATACAGCTGTCAATATAAGAACGAATGTCGGCAACGTAGGTATTTAGAAAAATCGTTACCGACGTCACGTCAACAAGTTCCTCGACGTGTTTCACTTCACCTTGAGAAACTAAGATTGATAATCGAAGTACGTGGCATATGACACGCGTGATCGATAACAACAATAACATCGTTGTTGCATCGTCATCAAATTGCGTTTCCTCAAAACAAGCTTCAGGTTAAATTTCTCATCCAAAAACAAAATAAAACGTTTCAGTTAAGGCGGGTATCCGAAAAAATATATATTAACTTAACCTTCGCGAGAATCAAAATGTCATCATGCTCCCACACTTCGATCAATATATTGGGTTGGATAATAATTTCGTGTAGTTTTTATTGATAAATGACGTAAGAAAACACGCACAGAATTATTGGCCAATCCAATGAAATTTAATTCAGGAAGATTCTGTTAAAAGGAACAAACGTGTCGAAACGATCGCCCAACAATTTAGAACACTCTTGGAATCTAGAAACGCGCATTTGAACGTGAAAAGGCAAACTAAGTGACCTGGAAACTTCTGTATTAAGATGAAGATAACACGTGTAATGCATGAAGTCTCGTGACGAAAATGTAGGTTAGATTTACTACAAGCTGAATTGTTCGATACAAATTTCTTATAACCTTCGGAACGATGTCAAGAAGAATTCTATTATTATATACTTCTTTCTAATGATACAACAAATTATATCACTTTTACGTATAAGAGACGAACCTAATCAACCTCATTTATATTTTATTTTCTTGACCCTTTCGTTAAGAGCGCCGACTTTAGTCGGTAACAAATTCTGCCATATCTGCAGAGTATCTTTTGATTGTATCGATCTGTATTGGATTAATCATCCTAAAAATACATTTTAAACATACGTAACACAGATTGGCCATCGAGACGAGATGAGAAGACCAGCTGTTGGGATAACTTTTAATCCCCACAAAACACCTTCGGTGCACAGAACTTTAGCCAAGTACAATTGTCTTTATTTAATTAATTGCAAAAATAGCTCAAACTGCTCCCTTCTCCTGAAAAGCTCAAATCAACTATTTTTGCCAAATCTAGTAGAATTCCATTAATGTTTCAGCTAAAATATTTTTGCCAAATGTCACAGTACATTTGGATTCACGTATGTTGTATGTACAAGATTATATGCTTCCTCAAACCGAAGACAAATATTAAAAACTATATCAAAACAAATAAAAAAAATCAGGAACTAAATTTGAAAACAATATTTTATTTGGCGAGCACCAAAATGATCGTATGCTAGGAGTATACCTCGGGCGCTCGCCAAATAAAATATTGCTTTCAAGTTTAGTTTCTAATTTTCTTATTTCTTTCGATATAGTTTTTAATACTTGTCTGCGGTCTGAGGAAGCTGAAAATCTTGTACATACAACATACGGGAAACCAAATGTACTGTGACATTTGGCAAAAAGATTTTAGCTGGGACTTTAATGGATTGAACGTTCTACTATATTTGGCAAAAATAGTTGATCTGAGCTTTTCAAAGGAAGGAAGCAGTTTGAGCTATTTTTGCAATTTGGCACCATAATTTATCCACCATTGTAAATTTTGAAATTCTAGTATCAAATTTGGATTTAGCGACCACGAAAATCGTGAGAAATCCATTTTTATAAAAATCCAACTATTTTTATATTTTTATCCGGCATATTAGGTTGGCTATTTTCAATTATTAAATTCTGTTCCCAGAATTGGATTCAGCAACCTCTTGTAATCGCAGGGGAAAAAAGTAAATCTTGGAAAACCCGTTTTTTTTTTTTAAATAAAAAGTGCAACAATTTTGTTATTTTTTGTCCGCCCTTTTGAAATTCGGAATTTTATTGTCAAATTTGAATTCGGCGACTACGATTACCGTGGGAAACTCATTTTTATAAAAATCAAATCATTTTTACATTTTTATCCGCCATATTGGATCCCCCATTTTGCATTTTAAAATTTTGTTTCCAGATTTGGAATCCATGATCCTAAAGATCTTGAGAAGCAATTTTATGGAACAAAAATCTAATCATTATTCCATTTTTATCCGCCATTTGGAGTTTTAAAATTCTGTTACCAGATTTGGATACAGCGACCTCAAAAATCTACACAACTTTTTTTTCCTTATAAAAATACAACCATTTTGTAATTTTGTTTCCGCAATTTTGAATTTGGAAATCATATTATTTGACTTGGCTTCAACGGTCTCAAAAACATCAAGAAACCTTTTCCTATAAAAATCCAATTAGTTTAAGGCTGGGATGGGTATAGTTCCTTTTCGTTCCGCACGAAACGGTGTCGCATGTTGACTGCCCAAAAACTATATGACAGTCCACCTATCATGTCTGTGTGAAAAAGTAGTCCGTGCCTAGGGCGACGACGACGATGATAACAGAACCACGATTCTGAGAGGCTGCAAATTTTTAAGATGCTATGTCTTCACGTAGGTACTAGCGATCGGAGCAGGATAAATTTTAAAAAATTCCTGATTTTTTGCTTGACGTTTTCAGCTGATCAGACGTTCATTTATATTTCTATAGTAATGTAGAGAGTAGATTCCCATTTCCCCCACACCTGAAATCTCGATCCTTGGCGTATAGGACTGTAGCGTCTCGTTCGAGCTTAAGCGCGCAGGGCGTGTTTCTCTCAGCACACGATGTTATGAGTTTTTTGCTCAAAAATGTATTTGGCACGAAACTCTACCGAGTTTCTTGATTTCTTAAAAGTTCAAGGTTAGATTAGACTTTTACTTGGAAATTTAATAATGGGATAATACGACAAAATAGTTGTTATTTAACACTTAGAAAAGTGTACATACAAAAGGCAGTCAAGGAGGATGTATGTACAGTAGGCACCCCCACATCGGAAATATGGAATGAAACCTATTGGA